>NC_043007.1:41960866-42260866 GCF_006345805.1 Octopus sinensis
CTCTTACGTGCCACCGGCACTGGTAACTCAGCTGCAATTTCCATTGATCGATTTTGATTCTGATCCTCACTTGCCTCAACAGGTCTTCACAAGTAGAGTTTTGTGTCCCAAGAAGGGAAGGTATGCATACGTAGGCTGGCTCCATCCCATGTAGAAGGCCACGGGTTATGGTCTCAGTTGTCCTGCCGGGTCTTCTCGCGCACAGCACACTTCCAGAGGTCTTGGTCTCTAGTCATTTCCTCAGTGAGACCTAAAGTTCGAAGGTCGTGCTTCACCACCTCGTCCCAGGTTTTCCTGGGTCTGCCTCTTCCACAGGTTCCCTCAACCGCTAGGGTGTGGCACTTTTTCACACAACTATCTTCATCCATTCTCGCCACATGCCCATACCAGCGCAAACATCTCTCTTGCACACCACAACTGATGCTTCTTAGGTCCAGCTTTTCTCTCAAGGTACTTACGCTCTGTCGAGTATGAGTACTGACATTACACATCCATGAGTACTGACATTACACATCCAATGACACGTAAAAAGCACCAACTGATCATGGCCGTTTACCAGTCTCCTCTGGACCCTGTGCCGGTGGAACGTAAAAAGCACCCACAACACTCACAGAGTG
Source organism: Octopus sinensis (assembly GCF_006345805.1). NCBI lineage: Eukaryota > Metazoa > Mollusca > Cephalopoda > Octopoda > Octopodidae > Octopus > Octopus sinensis. The sequence goes on from NC_043007.1 coordinate 41,961,484, forward strand.
GTTGGCATTAGGAAGGGCATCCAGCTGTAGAAACACTGCCAGATTGGACTGGAGCCTAGCATAGCCTCCTGGCTTCCCAGACCCCGGTCGAACCGTCCAACCCATGCAAGCATGGAAAATGGACATTAAACGATGATGATGATATATATAAATGTGTATGCATGTGTGTTGTCTGTATTTGTTCCTCCCACCAATTGACAACTGATATTGGTTTGTTTACATTCCCATAACTTAGCAGTTTGGCAAAAAGAGTCCAATAGAAATTATACCAGACTTTAAAACAAAATTACCAGGGTTGATTTGTTTCACTAAACTGTCCAAGGCAATGCCTCTAGCATAGCCATAGTCTAATGACTAAAACAAGTAGAAGATGAAAGGTAAAAGACTGAGCAGGCAATACCTCCTTCACAAATGAACCAACAAGGGTACAGTATGTGGTCACTCAACCTGCTAGAAATAGCAGGCCAATTTTTTCCCATTCACACCCAAATCTATTAAAAGTGGAAGGGCACATTTCATAATTACTTTATGAAAAAAGAACAAGACAGTCAAAAGTGAAATATAATAATAATAATAATAATAATAATAATAATAATGAAATTATTGTATACAGTGCTCAGGTGCACCACAACTTGTCAGAAAGTGCATATAAAGTACATGCAGTAATGTAAAAATGTCTGGAAAGCGAACAATGTATGAGTCAGATACATGCTTGTGTGTGTATGGAGGGGAGAAAATCAGGTGTAGTGTTGGCGAATCTCAGAAAGCATGGAAGTTTTGAAGGATGCAGTGCTCCGACAACTAACAACTGATGCCAGCAGTTTGTTCCATGCTTCAGCAACTCTCAGTGTGAAAAAATGTTTCCTGAAGTCATGGGAGCTGTGCTGTTTTCTGATTTTGTAAATATGTCCATGGGTGTTAGATGGGTGGAGTTTGAAAAGGTGCTCAGAGTTATTGTTTGTACGATGGTTGATAATTTTATGGGTGTCTGCCAAGTCAGCTGCCAGACGTCGGAGTTTCAATGTGTCCATGCCCAGGGAAGTAAGGCATTCAGGATATGGCAAATGCCTGACGGAGGGTATTCTTTTGGTTGCCCGTCGCTGAACAGCTTCCAGACGATTGATATCCTGGGCAAGATAGGGGTTCCAGACCGGTGATGCAAATTCCAGGTGAGGTATTACCATAGCTATATAAAGCCGCAGATAAATAGCCGGAGAGCGGCTCACAAAGGATTTGGTGAGTGATGCCAAGACACCCTCAGCCTTCTTGACAATTTTAGCGATGTGTTTTGTCCAACTCTGTCGACAATAACACCCAGGTCACGTTCACATGAAGACTTTTTGAGACTAGTGTTGTGGAGGGAGTAGGTGGACGCTGGGTTTCCCCTCCCAAAATGCATGGTGGTACATTTGTCCACAGCCAGCTTGAGTTGCCAGTCCATGATCCACTGCTGCATTGTGTCCAGGTCTGCTTGCAATAGAGATCTATAGTGTACAGGATTTGACCTCTTTATTTTGAGGTACAGCTTTATTTTGAGGTACAGCACTGTGGCATTCTTTAAGTTGGCATCTATGTCATTAACATATGCAACAAATAAAAGGGGGCCAAGAACAGATCCCTGTGCAAGGGCAGAAGCAATAAATATTCAATGGTAAGAAACTCGGATTCTATAGTAAAAATGGTAGAATTAAATAGTAATTGACTTACAGTTTTCAGTTTTGTCTAATAATATTCTTATTTCAGATAAAGGGTGTAGTGAGTCAGGAAAACTATTTTTGTTGTTGCATCATAGCAGAGTTGTGCAACCACATACTCCAGCCAATCGGGGCTGGGCACATATGAATACTAGAGACAGTTCTCTACCCATGAAAAGAAGTGGGAGTTTTAATTTAGATAATAGGTAGACAGCAGAAGAGTAACAGCTGTCTTTCGACATGGAACAGCCACTTTGTCTTGCACACCAACTTTGCGTTCGCTAGCTCTGAATTATCCCAAATCTCTCTTTCAAAGTGGAACAGCTCTTTGTTTTTTACATCAACTTAGCACAGCTAACTCTGAATTATATCAGCTCTTGCTTTATACAAATTCCATATTTTAAATGTAAGTGATAACAGCTTTACCCTGACTCACACACACACACCTTGTTACACATCTTACTACTTGTCAGCTCTTGTTATATAAAACATATTTTCATTATAAAAGTTATCTTCTGATATTTTTTCCTTTTACCGATTTTCACACTACAAATTAGCAGACATAAATAATGCTCTCACACTAAATTACCTGATGCAATAAATGTACCCATACTCAATTGGTGATTTTCTACAGGGGTAACATTAATTTTCACTTTTCATCTTTTCCATCACTTGTGGGCCAATAAAATAAGTACCAGGCACACATTTTGGAATCCTTTCAACTGAGTTTTTTTTATTCCTTACAGATTTTTAGCACTGTATACAATAATTTCATTATTATTATTCAACAGTGGCATGTATCTAGCACACCCAGAACCATACTTTCCAGATATTGAAACTACATTAGTCACGAGTCAGGTGGGATGGAAATTGCACAGGTTATATGCCCCTCCATGTACCCTTCTGTGTCTAATCTATACTAGAGTTAGTACTAGAGTCACTTCAGAGAATTATAGCTTCACTTCACAACAATTAAGTATTAAGCTCATGTAAGATGCTTATAATATTGCTCAAGCACAGGTGTGGCTGAGTGGTTAAGAAACTTGTATCCCAAACATATGATCTTGGGTTCAGTCCCAGTGCATGGCACCCTGAGTGTCTCCTACTGTAGCCCCAAGCCAACCAAAGCCTTGTAAGCAGATTTGTTAGTATTTTGCCATGGCCAGACAGTTTTTCACTGGGCCTTGAGCAGTCCAGAACTATTTTAGGAAGCACTTGCTCAAGGTCCCACACAGCAGGACTGAACATGAAACCATATGATTGGGAAGCAAATTTCTTAACCTCACAGCCACACCTATGTGTGCATACACATACATGTGTGTGTGTGTGTGTGTGTGTGTATATATATATATATATAATATATATATATATATAGATAGATGAGAGAGAGAGTTACACACATACGTGTGTGATTGTGTCATGTTGACACTACAACAGGCTGTGTAATGACTGAAATCAGTAGAAGAATAAAAGAATTTAATGTCTAGTTTGCTGACTCATTTCTAAATCTTTCTACAGCTGGAACCTAAATCTATCAATATCTTACTTTTGTGTCTGCACTGTTTAACTGACAATTATGATAGCCACTAGTATTGATTAACTGTTACTACTGCTGTTTAGCCTCAATATCAGTGCTGATCAAAAGGTATTTTAGCCATAATTATCCAGTCTTATATTCAAACATAGTGCAGCCAGGATTACCTAATGTGCCCTTTATTTTATTTTATTTTTTTTTTTGTCCCTGAGACACCAGTGTGTGTCATTCCAGATAACTCATGATAAGATTGTGGTTTCAATTCCTGGACCAAGCGATGTGTTGTGTTTTTGAGTAAAATACTTCATTTCAGCTAACAAGGACCAGCATCCTGTCCAAATAAGAAATATATATGCCATGGAAACAGGCTCTATGAGTCTTTATGACTTGAAAAAGATCTTTACCCTTTTTTTTTTTTATTTATCCATGTGGCTCTTGATTTTCTTTTTCTTCTTTTCTCATTCATTTTGCCTCCAATATTCAGTTTCTGTAAACAATTTATTTTTTTAATTAAATCTTCATAAATATTTTAGTTATCTCTTTTTGAATTTATTTAATAAAACTACTTTTAGTCTTTTGCTATTCTCTGTACTACATCAGGATATTACCAAGTCTTCCATATGCCAACATGTGAAAGGCAGATAAGCTATTTGATAATACTTTTGTTATTAAGCTCCAAAATGTAGAGTGTACCATACATAACATTCTAATAACTTTTGGATAAACAGTGACAAAATGTCTGCAACCTTTTACTTGTTTCAGTCATTGGACTGCAGCCATGCTGAGGCACCACCCCGGAGGAGTTTTGATTGAATGAATCAACCTCAGTACTTATATTTTTTTTAAAGCCTGGTACTTATTCTAACCATCTCTAAAGCTGAACTGCTAAGTCAGAGGGACTTAATGTAACATTGGTTATCTAGTGATGGAGGGAGAGGGGGACACAAACACATTCACAAACGGGCTTCTTTTTAATTTCTGTTTACAAAATCCACTCACAAGGCTTTAGTCAGCCCATCACAGTGAGACTGAACCCAAAACCATATGTTTGGAAAGCAAACCTCTAACCACACAGCCACGTCTGTACTATGCTGTTTTAGACTGAACATCATTCTTTTATAAATATTCCTGTGTTAATGTGAAAGCAGCAAAAGGCCGAAAACAACAGAACACTTAGAAACAAGATATAAAGAAAGGAAAAAAAAGAAAGACTTACACAGTAATATATCAAACAGTGTCTTTATTTTTACCAATTTTTATCAATGATTTTAACCATTTCAGGGAGAGTATTTTTTCATATTTTATTTTGGCTGCCATAAAGTGAACAATAAAATTAAAAGACAAAAATAAAAGGAATGAGTTATCAAATCTATTTGTGGAAAGAGTAACAAGTTTGCACAGATTGAGGGTCATGGTGAGATAGGAAGTTGATATTTCTTTTCATTTACAATAAATAATAATTTCTAATATAAATGCAGGATCTTAAATTTACAGGAGAGATATAATTAGTTACTTGATGAGAACTTCACTTTCCATCCCCAGAAGGATGGAAAGTAAAGCTAACACAAGTGTAATTTGAACTTGGAACATAAATGACCATAGCTAGATATGGCAAGGTATTTCCTTTTGTTTTTCATGCTCTAATGAGTCTTCTAATAATAATAATACCTCCTGACTTGGGGCACAAATTTACAAATTTTGAAGAGAAAATAAACAGTCACCTCAATCCCAGTATGTATATCTTATCAGTACCCCCACCCACCAATAGAAGGAAAGAAGGTAAAGTCAACCATGGCTGTATATGAACTCAAACTGTAAAGAGACATGATCAGATACTGCAAGGTATTCTATCCATCACCCTTTATAATAATAAAAATAATAATAATGCTTTCAAATTTTGGCTCAAAGCCACCAATTTTAAGTGGGAGGGTATATTTAAGCAATTACTTTGACCCCAGTAAGGATGAAAGGCAAAGTCGACCAGAGCAGCATTTGAACTCAGAACGTAAAGATAGACAAAATGCTGCTAAGCACAGTAACGATTTTGCCAGCATATCACCTTAATAATAATAATAGTAATTATAAACTAATAATGGGTGCAGTCTTGAAATTTCTTCCCCACCCCGTCAAAAAAAATAAAATTTCTGCAAGACAAGGTATAATGTCACATCTATCTCATAACAGGCATTGCAACAGTGGCTTTTCCTCCAGTGGCATCATCTTCCCGCCACATTTGTGTAATGGTTTTCACTTGTGTATAGAATTGCATGCCCTGTAATAAAAAGAGAAAGACAAAGATAATTAATATATATGAGTGTTCATGTAATAGAGATGGGGGAGGGAGAGGGAGAGGGAGGGAGAGAGAAAGGGTGAGAGATACATAGAGGGGTAGGGGAGACAGAGGGGAAGAGACAAGGAGGGAGGAAGAGAGAGGGATAGAGGTGGAGATGGAGAGGGATAGAGGTGGAGATGGAGAGGGAAGGAGGGAGAAAGAGGGGAGAAGAGGGGGAGAGGGGAGAGAGACAAAGAGAGGGGGAGGGAGAGCGAGGGAAGAAGGAGGAGGGAGACAGAGAGAAGGGAATGAGGGAGACAGAGAGAGGGGAATGAGGGAGACAGAGAGAGGGGAGGGAGAGAGCGAACGAGAAAGTTCAAAGCCATGTGGTAAAGAATTTCCATTTGTAATAAGATTCTGGGTTCTGTCTCAGTGCAACATTTTGGACAAGTTATTTCCACCATAGCTTTTCGAACCCAAGTATTACAAAGGGAATTAAACAGACAGAAACTGTAATTCAGAGATAACTATTATCTCTCACACTCTCAGGATGATTCTGCCCAGGGATTAAGTTAGGAGTACAAGTGTCTGTGGAATACACAGCCATTTACACCAAAATATAATGGATAAGTAGCAGAGTTAATTAAACAACTGGAATACTTGTTCATTAAAATCACCCAAAGATTTCATTTTATGAATATATTATACTTTAGGTGTAGCTTGCATAGGTACTGGAATGGCTGTGTGGTAAGAAGTTTACTTTCCACTCACATGGTTCAGGGTTCAGTCCCACTGTATGGCATCTTAGGTAAGTGTCTTTTATTTTGTTACCTTGGACCAAACAAAGTTTTGTGTAATGGATTCAGTAGACAGACACCCATTGTGTGTGTGTGTGTGAGTATGATGATAAATATTATCATCATCATTAATGACCCTTTTTCTATGCTGGCATAGGTTGAACAGTTCAACATGAATAGACAAGCTAGAGGGCTGCACCAAATTCTAATATCTGTTGGCATGCTTTCTATAATTGGATACTGTTCCTAATGCCAACTAAAAAGCAGCGTGCACAAGGTGCTTTTAGGCTTGTGTGTGTGTATGTGTTACTTTCTCCTTGCCTTGACATCATGTGATAGTTGTAAACAAGTGTCACCTTCAGTACTAATCAATTATTTCATTGACCCCTGGAAGGATGAAAGGCAAAGTCAACCTTAGCTCCTGCATTTCACATGGAATTTTTGGTCCTTCAAACACATCTTGGTGTATAACATGACCTACCTTCTTTGGCTGTAAATTTTGGTCTGAAGAATTTGATTTGTATGCCAGAAAATGTAGTAACTAAATAGCACAAGGACTTTTGTCCACCTCTCTACAATTCAATGAAAATAATGGTAATGGGGGGGGGGACAAATAATGCTCCATTAAGCCTCCATCAAAAATCTGCTTACCTGTCGTCCATAGAAATGGGTGTCACCCTTGAATGAGCCTCGTGATCCCGTAAAGGAAAACATTGGTAAAGGAACAGGTATAGGAACATTGACACCAACCTGAAAAAGATAAAAATTTTTATATATATATGATATGTCAATCCGACCTCCTCCTATGCCCCTTCCCCTCTCAAAGATTCCTTGTCTTGCAAAGTTAATTGGTGACCCTGCAAGTGCAGGTGCTAATTAAAAATGCACCGAGTCCACATTGTGACGTGGTTGACATCTGGAAGGGCATCCAGCTGTAAAAACCATGCCAAAACTGACTGCTTGTGCAAGTATCACATAAAAAGCACTCAGCCCACTCTGCAGAGTGGTTGATGTTAGGAAGGGCATCCAGCTGTAAAAACCATACCAAAACAGACACAGAAGCATGGTGCAGGTTCCTGCCTGGCCAACTCCTGTCAAACTGTCCAATCCATGCCAGCATGGAAAGAGGACATTAAACAATGATGATGAGGCATGATTGTGTGGTTAGGAAGCTTGCTTCCCAGTCATGTGTTTGGGGTTCAGTCCCACTAATACCTTGGGCAAGTGTCTTCTGCTATAGCCCAAGGCTAGCACAAATCTTGTGAGTGGATTGGTTGACAAAAACTGAGAAAAGCCCATCATATATATATATATATATATATATATATATATATATATATATAATCATTTAGCGTCCACTTTCCATGCTAGCATGGGTTAGATAGTATAACTGGAACTGGTAAGCTGGGGAGCAGTACTGGGTACCAGTGATTTTGGTTTGGTTTCTACAGCTGGATGCCCTTCCTAACACTAACCACTCCAAGAGTGTAGTGGGTGCCTTTAACTTGTTGCTGGCATGGGTGCTTTCTCAGGTCACCGGCACGGGTGCTTCTTCATGTCAACTACAATTTCATTTGAGTCTTCTCAAGCATTGCTAATTGCCAAAAGGTCTCGGTCATTTGTCATTACCTCCATGAGGCCCAGCATTTGAAGATCATGCATCACCACCTCATCTCAGGTCTTCCTGGGTCTACCCCTTCCACAAAGATCAGCACTTCTTCACACAGCCATCCTCATCCATATGCATCACATGATCATACCGGTACAGTCGTCTCTTGCACAACATATGATACCTTTTATGCACAATTTTTCTCTCAAGATGCTCACACTGTCATACATGCACACTGACACTGCAAATCCAGTGAAGCACACCAGCTTCATTTCTTTCAAACCTTTGCATGTCCTCTGCAGTCATAGCCCATGTTTCACTGCTGTGTAGCATGGCTGTTTGCACACATGCATCATTCAACCTGCCTTTCACTCTGCAGAAGAGACCCTTTGTTACCAACAAAGGTAGAAGCTCTCTGAACTTTGCACAGCCTATTTTTATTCTAGCAGCTATGCTCTTGGAGCATCTATCTCTACAGCTGACCTAGTCACCTAGATAATGGAAGCTATCAGGTATCCCTACTGACATTTGATGGAGTCTATTTTCTGCACATTTCTAGTGTTTATTGTACCTGTACATCTGCCATGTAAAAAGACTATTTTCTCTGTAAACCTTCCTCCAATAATGCTGCACCAGGTACATCTTATGGAGTTTCTACCATGCCTTTTCTACATATCAAGTAGGGCCATCTACCTGAAGGGATTTTGTGATTTGTCTGCTTTCTTACTAAGATTTTGGATTTTGCTAAATTAACTCATGACAGCATGGAAAACAGATGTTAAACGATAATGATGAACTCAAAGGCCCTTCAATTCAAGACTTTGCTTCCATACCTGAAATTTCTTCTCTAGTTCTGGTAGTGATTCAACTATAAGAACAAGGCAAGGCCATCAGCATAGAAGAGCTCCCAGGGGCAGCCAAACTTAAATTCCTCTTTTATTGGCTGGACAACTATGATGAACAAGATGGGGCTCAGGACTTATCCTTGGTGGACCCCTACCAGGAATTCTTCACTATACTTGTTGCCAACCCTCACCTTACTGACAACATACCTGTACATGGCTTGTACAGCTCTCACCAACCACTCATCTATCCCTAGTTTCTGCATTGACCACGAGATGAGTGGAGGACCCTGTCAAAGGCTTCCTTCATGTCAACAAAAGCCAATTAGAGATTTGTTTTTGGCTAGGTAATTCTCTTGCAGCTGCCTTACGAGGAATATAGCATCAGTGGTGCTTCTCTCCGGCACAAAACCAAACTGCATCTCATCTAGACTAACTCTAATTAGTTGGATTATGATCCTCTCTGTAACTATCATTACCTGATTCAACAATTTGATACCTCTGTAATTATTTCTGTTTCAGGCATCACCTTTACTTTTGTTGCAGTTGACTATGGTGCTGCTACACAAGTCATTGGGGAGGACTCCCTCATGTACAACCTGATTGACTGTACAAGTGACCAGACCATAACCCACATCACCAGATATTTTAAGCATCTCGACGGTGATTCCTGATGGCCGAGGTTCCCCCCCCCCATCTTCATAGCTTTATCTACCAACCTACAGTCTATGTGGATAGCTGGTCCCTCCGTTGGATCCTCATTAGGCACACCCTCCTTCTTCCATGAGTTCTCTACATTGAGCAGCCATTTGCAGTGGCACTTCCAAGTTTCTCTCACACACACATCTATGCATATATCTGTGTCAATCTTTTTGTTTATCCCATCACCCCTTGGTCTGACAACTGGTGTTGGCTTGTTTAATGTCCCTGTAAAATAGTGGTTTGGCATAAGAGATTGATAGCATAAGTACCAGGCATAGAAAAAAAAAAGAAATACTGCAATTGATTCGTTCAACTAAAACCCTTCGAGGCTGTGCCAGAGTATGGCCACAATCCAATGAATGGAACAAGGTCAATACATTTGCTTGACAACATAAATAAAAATATTAAAAAAAAACATCAAAGATTTACCAAAATTAAAAAAAGATATAGATCAACCTCACCTGTCCAACATCAATTTCATTTACATATTTGCGTGCCGTAGCACCATTAGTGGTGAATATAGCTGTTCCGTTGCCATAAGGATTATTGTTAATGAATTCTATAGCTTCATCAAGGGTATCAACACTTAAGGAACATAAAACTGGACCAAAGATTTCCTCCTTGTAGCATTTCATATCAGGCTTTTAGGAATAAGAGAAATAAAGAGAGAAAGAAAGAAAATTAATAAACTATATCAAGATGGAATCAACAAATGGCATAAGACATATTACTGTTTGTATATCATCATCTTTGCAAAGACAATAATGATGAGGATAAATACATATACATATATGTGTATGTATGTGTGTGTGTGTATCTATATATAAAGAAAATTGCTAACATCTTATATAATTTCACACGTGCATTGTTTGTTTTTGTCAAAAACAGTATATAGGGTCAGTTGAGGACTGTTTGTGAGAAAAACAGCACCATCACACAATTCACTCTGCTAGAAATTTGGAAACAATATGCCGTATTGCTTGGCATTCATACTAGAAGCTCCAATGCTAAAAGATGGTGAGCACACAGAAAAACAGTTGGCTTGCCATAGAATCAAAACATGTACCAAGAATGATAAAAATCAAACACCCAGTCAACATCATGGTGTCTGGAGTGATCACTAGTGATGGCGACATTATGTCTCCATTCATCTTCAAAGAATGGCCTCAGACTCAATACAGAGGCCTACATCAAATGCCTAGATGAGGTAGTGCTGCCCTTGATCAAGAGAGTGGCTGCTGGAAAGCTCTATGTCTGGCAAAAGGACTCTGCACCATACTGACACTGCACATCCAACGAAGCACACCAGCTTCATTTCTTTCAAACCTTCGGAGAACACAATCATGACTGTGAGACAATTTCCCCAAAATCTGGCCACCTAACTTCTCAGACTGCAACCCTCTTGATTATGTGTAGGGCACAGTTGAGCAAGAGACCAACAAAACTCCTTGTAACACCAAAGATGAACTGAAGGCAAGGATTATGGCAGCATTCACCAACTAAAACAAGGAGACTGTCCAGACGAGTTTCAAAAGATTCTGAAGTCGTCTGGAGGCTGTGGTTGAAGCCAATGGCGATTTTATTGTATAAATTTACTTTTTAGTATTTCAAGATATTTTTATGTAATTTGGGTAAATGTATCTGTTAAACTGAAATGAGATCACAGTCACACATGTCTATCCCAGTTAAGAGTACCCCTGATGCATCGTGCAATATATGCTTGGGAAGACCTGTTGAGTCAAGTAAAACCAATAATGTATCTATGGCCAGTGCCCCCTGACTGGCTCCAATGCCAGTGGCACATAAAAAGCACCAACCAAATGTGGCCGATGCCAGTACCCTCTGACTGGCCCGTGCTGGTGGCATATAAAAAACACTATCCGAACATGATCGATGCCAGGCCCGCTTGACTGACTTCTGTGCCGGTGACATGTGAAAAGCACCCACTACACTCTTGGAGTGGTTGGCATTAGGAAGGGCATCCAGCAGTAGAAACATTGCCAGATCAGACTGGAACCTGACCTCAATCAAACCATCCAACCCATGCCAGCATGGAAAACAGACGTCAAATGATGATGATGATTATGAAAATGAAATGTCAGTATTATTTTCATTTTTGCATAACTCAGATGACAATATATTCACTGCACCCTATATATCTATCTATCTATATATATATATAAAATAAAAGTAGTTAAAATAAATCCCAGCTGTTTCCTCTTGAAGCACATTTGCTTATTCCATTATTACAATCCAATATGTAGTCTCAGTTGCTGTTGTATGTCAGTCAAAATACATTAAAATTGAGAATTATCAAAATATTATTTGCAGAGTTATTGTATAACAAAACAGGAAGATAGAAACAAAAACGAATTCTTCTTTGTTTTGTTAGATGTTTGTAAAGCATTAGAAATATTCATACCGTAACATTATGAATGACAGAGGGCCCCACAAAGTTTCCCTTTTCATACCCAGGGACTGTGATATTTCGGCCATCTAGCAGAACATCAGCACCCTCTTTGGCACCAGATTCGATAAGATCACAGACACGATTCTTTGATTCAGGAGAAATTAATGGTCCAAGGTCAGCACCAGGTTCATGACCTAAAGAAAAAAAAAAATTAAATAAATAAATATTCCTACAATGTCATATCAGTGATGGGAACTTCTGGGTATAAGGAAATTCAGTACACTAGATACAGCTTGACCAAATGTTAAACTTTAACACATTCTAATATGTGATGATTCAAAACATGTTTGAGATAAGAGAGAATAAATATCGCTTGAAGAATACCTTGTTGACAAATGACGGGAACCTTCTCTTTGTAGCTGGCGATTTCAATGTGCATATTGGACAACATGCAGGGGGCTTCTATGGCATACATGGAGGCTATGGTTTTGGTTCCCACAGCAAGGAGGGAACCAGGCTGCTGGAGTTCTACTATACACTCTCGGAATGGTTGCCATTAAGAAGGGCATCCAGCTCTGGAAACTCTGCCAGATCAGATTGGAGCTTGATGCAGCCTTCTGGCTCACCAGCCCTCAGTCAAACCACCCAATCCATGCCAGCATGGAAAGTAGACGTTAACCGATGATGATGATGAAGACTTGAATAGGAAATTCAATTCCTATCTGGAAATGACCAAGATCATGTAAACTCTACATTCAGTTACACAATTTGGGGAATGTGGATAACACAATCTTTATGCCATAGAGCATTAAATTTTGAAATTCAGAAAGTTCAATTTCTACACCAGATCACACACAATTTTAATTTTTCATGAACAAATATAGTTCTCAAATTAAAATTACAAATGATTTTGTTTTTAAAAAGGAGACTAAAAATCAGATATAAAAGAAACATTCAAAACAAAACAAATTATAACTGAAAAAATATGAACTTATTTACCTGCATTAACTTTCAGTTTTTTTGCCTTTTCTACTAATTCTGAAATCCATTCCTTGGATTCTCCAACAAACACTGCAGTTGTTAATGCCATGCATCGCTGACCAGCTGCACCAAATGCAGCGCCAACAAGCTACAAGAAGAATTAGGAAAGAAAACAATCAGGAGTGGAGGAAGGTGACTGTTTGAGAATTTTGCATAATATGGGAATCATTCCATTTGAACAATGGTAATGCAATTGTTGTGTAGCAATAATGCTGCCTATGCAAATGCTACCACTAGTATGGAAATACTGCTGCTTGTAATGCAGGAATTCTGCCAGTCTTAGATTAGAATAACATCATTTGCCAATCTAGGATAATATTTGAAAATCTAAGAAAATCCCATTTGCAGACTGGAGTAAAACTATTTTTAGATTGGGATAATACCATTTGCAGATGGGAATATGAAGTGATATGATATCTGTTCTAGCTCTTTATGTTGAGAGTTCAAATCTTGCTGAGGTCAACAAGGACTTTTGTCCCTCTGTAGTCATTAAAGTACCAATCCAGTTTTGGTGTCAATAGCATCAACTAACCCCCAACCATCAAAAATTGCTGACCTTGTACTTGAATTAGTACAATTATTATCATTATTGTTGGGCCGATGGAATGGCAGAATCCTTAGTACATTGAGCAAAATGTCACACAGTATTTCAATCAACTCTATGTTCTGAGTTCAAATTTGGCCACAGTCAACTTAGCTTTTCATCTTTCCAGGTCAATAAAATAAAATACCAGTCAAGTACGGGGGTTGATTTAATTGATTATTCCCTTCTCCTTGAGTTTCAGGTCTTATATTTGTTAGAAACTATCATCATCACCATTATTATTATTAAGGCAGCAAACTGGCAGAATCATTAGCATGCTAGACAAAAAGTTTAGCAGAATTTCTTCAGAGTTCAAATTTTGCCGGGGTCAACTTTGTCTTTCATCCTTTCAAAATCAATGAATTAAGTACCAGTTGAGCACTGGGGTATATGCAATTGCCTTGTGCCTATAGTAAAAAGGATTATTATTATTACCTGGTTTAATGTCATTTCTTTGTTTGCATCAGGCATGATGACACCATGATTCTTTGCTCCCTGAAAAGAAAAGAAACTAAGAGGTTATAAACAAAAACAGAGCAAACAAATTCTTATCCACTCAGCCGCTATATGCACATCTCCATTAATAAGACTGATGATTGGTGAACAAACTAATTGAAATGTAGTGTAGATGTAAATATTGAAAAAAATTTTCATTTCTTAAAGCTATGATTCACACACAAAATTATTTCAATTTGTTTAGAATCCTGTTTTATTGACCATTTTGAATGTTTGTCATATAGGCAATACTAAATGTACTATATTGTTGTTTTTGTCTTTGAGTACATTTTTTAGTAGAAAATAATATGTATCATATATCATACCTATATACTCAGTATGATTCCATTTAATAAGCTTTATTAGTTGTCACTAACACACAGAGTACTTTGAAAGAAAAAAGATGGCAAAAAACTAACTCACCATATTTGATTGAACTCTCTTGCCATTTTTGGTTCCCCTGTCATAGATGTAATTACCCTGTTAAAGAAGAAACAAAAAAAACAACACCTATTTTATTATACAAAACATATCAAACTCTATGCATGATTTTATTTCACTTGCCAAGTAAAACTCACTTCTCACAGGTCTGGGTGAAACTAAATAAGACTTTCTACTAGAAAGTGGTCTATAGTATATCCTGTCACCAATAGTTTGTATTGTATCAGAAACAGTGTAAAACTAATTTCTAATGATGTTAGAAACAAAATTTTTGACATTGCTTCAAGGCCAAATAAGCTGTCATACTTAGTACTTTATTTCACTGTTCCCAAAAGGATTAAAGGAAATATTGACTTTAGTAGATATGAACCCAGAACATAAATACTGCAAACAATTCTGCCAATATTCACTACCCTAGGATTGCTGAAAAATTAAAAGCTGTTTTTACGAGGTTTTGTTCACTTGCACTACTGAGTTCAACCTCCATGGGGAGAAATGGGCTTCAGCAGACTACCATGTTTCTGGTATGTTATGGTTTTTAGTGGTGCTCTCCTGTCCTAATGGATATAAGGAACTTAGCCTCTTTTACCTCATATTGGTGAACATTAAAATAGAAAGAAAATTCAATATGTTGGAATAATCCTCTCCAATAGTCTTCTCTGACATACTTCACATTTACAATCAGCAAGTTAAAAAAAAGTCACACTGTTACCCTCTATATCAAACACTCTAACTCAGAAAGGGTTACAATCTTCAAATAATCATAAACAGTTTCCACACACATAGAATAAGCACCAGCATGACATAAGGGGGGGGGCTATTGTGTGTATTTATCTAAATGCAAGCTATGATATATTTCTCTGCATGTCACTGCAGCATTTCCTTACATTTTAGCATGTATTTTATTTAATGTTGTTAGATATTTCCAAGTACTCAATACAATCCAATGTAGTCGCTCAACAGCAATATTGAGTTGAGAAAGTAGCTTAAAATTACTTATGGAAACTGCTATAAGTAACAGAATAACATGCCTCCAGTGTGTGTGTGTGTGTGTGTGTGTGTATATATATATATATGTATAAACATTGTTTATTTAATTTAGTGATTTTTAGAATGATATTTATTATAATATATTAAAATTTTTTCTGTATGATTTAATATAGATAATATCTTTCACTATCAATTGATTTACTTAATAGAGGTTATTTCTCTTAATTATATACATATATATTGTGAAATTTGATTTAGTATTGCTAAATTGAATTTTTCCTTGTATGTTTGGAATTTTATATTCCCTACTATTATATATATACACACACACACATTTACATTATATATATATACACACACACACACACACATATTTATATATATATATACATTTACAAATATATACATACACACATTTATATATATACACGCACATTTATATTTATATATATATATATATATACACACACACACATATTTATATGCACACACACACACACATATATATGCACACACACACACACACACACACATATATATACACACACACACACACACATACATAGTTATATATACACATAGAAATCCAAAGAATAATTTTTAACTGAAATAAACAAATTGAACAGTAAAATAAAAAAAATCTTTACATGTCATATATACAGATCTCTTTATATTCTAAAATAGTAACTTACAGCTTGATCTGATCCTACAAAGGATATAGCTCTAATATCAGGGTGATCACAGATAAAGTTTACAGCTGAAAATACAAAATAAAAGCTTTCAGAGAAATTTTAAAATCTATTCATTTCTTTTTAACAGCTTTACATCCATTTTAAAAAGCCAGCATGAATGGAATGGGCTTTGCAAAATTTTATATATTTCCATTTATTGAAACAATTTGAGGCATAGCTTAGCTACAAGCATGGATTTGTGATTAAGAAGACTGTTTCCTAACTATATGGTTATGGGTTCAGCCCACAACATGACACTTTCAACAAATGTTTTTTATTATAGCACCAAGCTGAGCAAAGCCTGTAAATGAATTCAATACATAAAAATTGAAAGAAACTAACATGACTATGTATGCATATGTGTCTCTCTCTCTCTCTCTCTCTCTTCTCTCTCTCTCTCTCTCTCTCTCTCTCTCTCTCTCTCTCTCTCTATATATATATATATATATATATATATATATATATATATTATATATATATACACACACACACACAACACACACACACAGTTTACTCGTCCTGTCGAAAGATGCCTGTTTTTGTTATTATTATTGTTGTTTTTAAATATTTTTGTATTCATATTCGTGTAACATCGTCCGTCTTTGTTTTGTATTAATTCGAAGCTTTCTTCCAAGGAATCTAATGCGCTTAGCTTAGATTTTCCTTGGGGCTGGCCAGATTGGAGCAATCTCGAGATTAATCAGCCGAAATTGCAAGGATGATCCGGTTCTTGACTGAAGATTGAAGGCTTCGAATGTCCTGTCCGTGTTTTTTGTATCGTCTTCTTAATGTTTTGCGTTCTTGTCCCAGTTTGTATTTTTTTACATATATATATATATATACACACACACACACACACGTTAATATCATACAGTGAGAATGAGTGCTCAACACTGCATTGGCGGATAAAAATACTTAATTTATAGGTTAAGGTTATCATTGGTTTCATGTTAGGGGAAGTTCCTCAACAATTATCAAGTCTATCACATGGAACATAGGTATTCGCCTCCACAACCCATGTGACAGGCCTGATAACTGTTGAGAGACTTCCCTTAACATGAAACCAACAGTAGCCTTAACCCATTAATATATATATGTGTGTGTGTATATACTGAACTACAAAAGAAACGTCACACTGTAAAAGATTACTTGTTTCACACACGATATTGAGATTATATGGATTTTATAGCATTTCTAGGTAATTTGACATCAGGAGAGTCGCTGACTCACAACACCACTCTCTTTTGAAAACACAAGGATTGCATGAGGGGTTCAAACTCGCTCACTTTCCATGAGCATGGTAATGCTTGTGAATGCATCTTTATGAAAAGTATGATGCACATGCAAAACGTTGTCTCACTGGGTATAAAAGGCACCCAAATTTACCAGCCTGTCATTCATTTTCCGAACGCAGCAAGTATGCCAAGACTGACACGAAATCAGAGGGAGCAAGCCATTGGATGTCTTCATGCTGGTCAACATCCATGGGTCATTGCTAATGACTTGAACTGCAATATTC
The DNA here is from genome assembly GCF_006345805.1 of Octopus sinensis. NCBI lineage: Eukaryota > Metazoa > Mollusca > Cephalopoda > Octopoda > Octopodidae > Octopus > Octopus sinensis. Next base: position 41,979,144 of record NC_043007.1, read on the forward strand.
AGACAACTGAGTGGCTGAGGGTATGATACAATAACACAAACAACATGGACAAACGATCATGCAGTGGCCAACTGAGGGTTACAATGGCACATCAAGATCGCCACCTGCACTGACAGCACTTGCAGGACCAATTCTGGAGAGCAAAAGAATCAGCTAGGCAGACCATAGGGACTCATCAGAGACCTTTATGTGCAGAGACAGTTCACCACTGGCTGAGATATTTCAATTTGTCTTGTCAACATCTAGCTAGGGGCACCATCTTCACAGATCATCATCAACGTGCACGTCTGCAGTAGGCTCAAAAATGTCAGAACTGGCTGTATCAGCAGTGGAGGACTGTAGTTTTCACTGACAAAAATCAATATTGCATTTCTGTGGCAGATGGCAAAGCTAGGGTTTGGAGAAAAAGGGGTGAACGTCATACCAATGGCTGTGTGGTGGAGAGAGACTCATGGGGAGGACAGAGCATCATAGTATGGGGTGGGATTGCACTCAACCAGAAGCTTGGACCATGGTCTTCCAAAACATCGGCCAAGGCAATGGAGTAACCACTGCTTGCTATATTGACCAAGTGTTGAGGCATAACATTGTGCCATACTTGGCCTGTCATCAGAATCACATGTTCCAACAAGTCAATGCCTATGCCCATACTGCCAGATTGACAACAGACTTCCTTCAACAGCACAAATTCCAGACACTGCCATAGCCTGCCCTAAGTCCGGACTGGAACCCCATAGAGCACCTGTGGAACGAAATCCAAAGAGGGTTAAATGACATCCTTCCAAAGCCAACAACTGCGGCACAACTCACTGTAATTTTTAACCGAGTGTGGGTTGCTATCCCCACGACCTTCATCAATCGTTTGGTGCATTTAAAGTACAGAAGATACCTGGTGGTAATCAATGCTAATGGTGGTCACACGAGATATTGAGTTCATTTATTTGGATCCAGGACACTCAGACATCATGTTACACCATACGATGTCAAACATGTTTCAGGAAATGATGTTTTATCATTGGGAGAGAACGGTTTCTTAATTAGCACTCCTTAATCAATGCTCTGGCAGTCTGTTAATAAACGGTCTTCTATTTAGTATGTGTGCGACGTTTCTTTTGTGGTTCAGTATATATATGTATACATATATATACAGGCATGGCTGTGTGGTAAGAAGATTGCTTCCCAACCACATGGTTCCAGGTTCAGTCTCACTGCGTAGCACCTTGGGCAAGTGTCTTCTACTGTAGCCTCAGGCTGACCAAAGCCTTGTGAGTGGATTTGGTAGATGGAAACTGAAAGAAGCCTGTCACATATATATATATATATATTATATATATATATATATATAGTTATAGTTAATTAATAAAACATATATCAGAAAAGAAGCACAGTCTAAAGAATAGAGCAGTAATTGTTACAACAAAAAATTCTATATCTTGGACAGAGTTACCCAAGATTTCGTATCCACAAAGCCAAAGCTTTGTGGACAGCTCATCAGACTATATGACAAAAATTTAAAATTTCTGCGCCATGGACATGAGTTAATGGGAATGGGTTGTCTCCCCTGTATCAGAGGATAAAACAACCCTTATATACCTGAAAAGGACTAACCAGCAAACACGGAGATTCAATTTTCCAATAGGTAGTGCTTAAAGTGGACACATTTAGAAAACCCTTCTTTACAACTATTTAGCACACCAGGTTTCGTATAGTCCTTAAGAATTTTGACTCTCTCCACAATGCAGATCTTGCAACGGCCACTTCCATTAATATATAGGCCTGGATGATCAATTATTTTCCACTTGATACCACATAGGGACCCCTGATCTTTGAGGTGCCACACATGGCAGGCCAGGGGCATGACAAACCATCTTTCTGGCACACTGAAAGATGACTGGTGGTTAAGAAAACATCATTTGAAAAAAGTACTGATAGATCCAATATATTTACAAACATAGGATGTGGCCATATTCGCACCCTTGGTAACATATGTGTGGGGACAGTCGGTCATCATCTGTGGTGGTCGTACTGGGAACGCCAGATGAAAATGTGAATACTAACATGATGATGATAAAATAGTGATTACAGCTAAACATCAACTGCATCAAACTCAACAATCTAGGCAACCATGGCAAGACACAGGCACTGCCCATCTTCCTATCTTTTGGTTAGCATTAGGAAGGGCATCCAGCTGTAGAAACCAAGCCAAAACAGACTATGGAACATGTGCAACCCCAGGCCTTGCCAGTTCCTGGCAAGCCAACCAACTGCATGGAAGATGGACATTAAATGTGGATGATGATGTAATGTTCTTCTTACCATTACTAATGAATTTTGTAAATTGAATAAAACCTACACCAACCTGACTACGTTTTCTCTACATTATCTTTGTCTCTTAACTGAAAGGGTCCAAAAGAAGCTATAGGTTTTGTCCTTTCTTTTACATAAACTGATTAAGAGTTATTTTTAATAAATTTGTTCAGGGAACTGGTGGAGAAACAGAACTGATTTTTTTTTCTTTTTACTTACAGTCATGTTGTCCATGGATAACATTCACAACACCATCAGGAAAGCCTGCTTGTTTTGCTAATTCCATAAGAATCATACAAGCTCCTGGATCTCGCTCAGAGGGTTTAAGAAGCATGGTGTTACCACAGGTTAAGGCAATTGGGAACATCTAACAATGGAGAACATTGAAAGAAAACTTCAGTGATTAAAAAAAAAAAACTATAGAGGTATCAAACTTTATAAGATTTTATATTTATGCACTAATTTTGAGCAGCCTTTAACTTTTTCAATCCAAAGGATTTTTTTAACCAAACATTTACAAGCTATTATTTATAGCTTTATCTACTTTGTGTTTCATCATTCGAAAAATATGTATAAGTAGAGATTATTCTTTGATTACAACTTGGAACTACACAATTACAATGGTCACATGAAGAAAATTTATATAGTTATTTCTCTGAGACATCTAACTGTTTAGCATTCAAAGTATTCTGTCAAATGTAATACATATTTATGCACATTCTTTTGAGTTCATCATGCATTATCTCATAGCTTTGTCAGATAGGTGTGAGAGGCTAGATCTAACTAGTTTGAACATAAAGGAGGTAGAATATTTGGGCCAGATGTGGGAGGTTTAAATGCTAAAGGATTATAGAGCAAGAACATAATGCACAGCTGAATAACTTTGCTAAATATACCATCAAGTATAAAGAACACAATGATTTTTGTATCTATAATTTTACTATACAGACGCAGAGATAACAAAAGGTGCCATACATTCTTGAGCAATATCAAAACTACTTTATCTTCTAAGTAACTCAAAAAAACTTTACTTACCCACAAAGGTATCATAGCAGGGAAATTAAATGGTGTGATTCCAGCACAAACTCCAAGAGGTTCTCGGATAGTCATAGTATCCATGTCTTTGGCAATTCCAGTTAAAGTTTCACCAAGGCACGTAGCAGATAAACTACAGCAAGTTTCAACAACCTCTAAATATATTAAGAAACAAGATAGAAAAAGGATAAGGTGAATCCAAGTGATCTTTTTGAAAATACAAAGCATCTTGTATAAATGGTTAAGAACAACTAATATTTACAGTTCTTTGTTTCTTCTTTGACAACTATGAGGGTGAGTCAAAAAGTAATGCCATTTTCTTTATTTCATACAAAGAGCAGTGATTGAATTTCTTGTTGCTGAGGAGGAAAACCCTCACCAACGATTACAAAATGTCTTTAAGAAGAATACTTTAGATTATAGCAATGTGTGCAGGTGGGTCCATTGTCTGAAAGATGAAAAGGTGAGAACTGTGAGTGTAGCCGATAAACCCCGTTTTGGCTGTCCATCTGCTTATGTGAATCCTGCCAATAAAGCAAACGCAGAGCTCTGATCACAGAAGACAGCGCATAACTCTTGATGAGTTGGCAGAAAACCTTGAAGTGAGCCATAGAAGTGCTTACAACATTGTTGAATCACTTGGCTTTTCAAAAGTGTGTACCCGCTGGGTACCAAGAGAGCTGACTACCAAACACAAGACTGACAGGGTCAATGCCTGCACTCACCAGATTTAGCATCTTCAGACTATCATCTTTTTGGCCCCATGAAAGAGGGTTTGAAAGACAAACATTATTCCAGTGACGAGGAAGTGGCTCAAAGAACAATCAACAGAATTTTATGGGGCAGGGATACATGCTCTCATTCAAAGGAGGAACATTGCTATTGAGATAAATGGTGACTATGTTGAGAAGTAGGAATGTGATCCACAGAGGACCGGTTTTATTTTGATGTATGATACATGTTCCTGTGTTGGTAATTATACCTGTCCTAAACAAAATGGCATTACTTTTTGACTCACCCTCATACAATTGACAGACTCACTGCAGTATCACTATTGATTTAGGGATCAATAGTTTGTTACCCATCTATTATGTTGTATGCCTTGAACTCCTTGAAGTATTTATAGTCTACTTAACTGTATATTTTTATTAAGAGATTTAGTTCAGATCTTCAATCTAAGCAGTGAGGTCACTCCATTTTCTGTCTCACAAAGCTTTGGCTGGTCCAAGGCATCACACAGTGAAAATGAACCTGAGACCATGTGGTAGAGATGCAAACTTCTTATCACTCAGCCATGCTTCTATCTATAGACTAATTGTTGCTGGGACAGACCATCATCCGCTTCTTCAGACTTCTGAACTTACACAACACACACTCACTGCTATAACATCACCTAACACATGTACCAAGACCATCACCTTACACAAAACATGCCCTAACTACCATACTACCAACCCAAAGTAAGATTTTAGTAGTAAATCAATGGCTCAGTACTACACTTGATGGTCAGCATACAAGTCACAGAATATATAAAGGAAAGTGATGAAAATCACTGCAGTACAAGATATAGAGACAAATAAATTTATTTTAATACTTCAGTCTTCTACCCTTATCTTTTATTTTTAAATCAGCCAATGAGAGAGCTTCTATGTTGTTGCTCAACCCACTAGAAAGAGCAGCTAAATCCTACAAACCACAAACAACCATCTTAAAAACAGGACACATTTCACACTCCCAAATACAGTATCTCTGAATAAGAATACGATGGTCATGGTTGGAATACCTTTAATCATAATTCTTGCTGACCTGAAGCCTTTAGCATTTAGACTGGCCATGAGCATCCCAAATAGTCGATGTTTTATAGGGGGTGACAGCACTAAACAGTGATGTGTATAAATACACCTTGTTACTAGTTCAAATACGTTTGAGACATGGGTTCGAATATGCCTCAAGTATATTTGAACTGCTAACAAGTTTGTATCTATGTTTTATGTTCAAGCTAGACAGATCTGACCTCTCACACCTATCCTTCAATGTCATTCTACAAATAAGCAATCACATCATAGAAGTTTCAATGCTACAAGATATATCATGATTAATTCAGAACAATATGAATAAATAAGCAGAACACTTGACAGAATAATCTGAATGCTAAAGGCTTAGAATGACAAGAAAAACAACACAAAAAAATTAAGCATTGTCACATGGCTAAGCACCAGTTCTTTAATTTTGTTTGAGGTTCAAGTTCAAGGAATGTGAACAAGACACTTTGAATGAGATGTGGCAAATGTCTCAACCATAGACAATTTCTGAAGTAAACTCTTTCTGTATTAAGATTTTCAGTATGCAGTCCAAAAAATAAGCAGTAAAAAGATATCAATTGCAGTGAAAACCAAGTGTGTCACAGACAACCTTATTCTCTGACATGATTCAAGACAAGGAAACAAAAGAGATAGTGTTACAGACCCCTTCAACATGCAAATATACGATGAAACTACTTACGTAGACCTCGAAGAACGTCTCCTTCAGCATCAACCAGAGTTTTTCCTTGCTCTTCAGTGATATTTTGTGCCAGCTTTCCCTGAAACATTACAAAAACAAACATTTAAAACAAAGCATCACAAAAACCTTTTATTTAAAACCAATAAACACTTGAATAAAATAAAATGTGAACACCAGCTGTAGGTATACCTCCACAAACACCAGTCACAATGAGAGGGCTTCTATGAAGTCACTTGAACAACTAGAAACAGTGATCAAACTCCTTTAAATCATACTAAACTGTTTTATGTAACCTTGGCAGAATTTGAACTCAGAACGTAAAGACTGACAAAATGATGCTAAGCACTTTGTCTAGCATGCTAACAGTTCTACCAGCTCACCACTTTGGGCACATCTAGTAATATAACACAGGGTACATTAGGATTAAAAAAAAAATTTTTAATGGGATGGTTATAACTCTAAGGTTTTTTTTGTTTTATTTTGTTTTTTTAAGACTACTCTGTATCAGGATTCACCTGAGGCTAAATAACAACACACACAGTCTACCATTCAAATCAACTGGCTATAAATAATAGCCAAAGCAACCTTATATCATACCATATTGCTAAATATACTAAAAAGATACACCAACAATGTAGTTCTTGAAACTCAAAAAAGATGGGATGGACACAGCTGGAATGCCTTTAATCATAGATCTGGTGGGTAAGGGCTGATCTAGAGCTACAGAATACCACTGCCAACACAACCATTATCAAAACACACCAACAGAGTAACATACCATATTGTCTTTGATCAGTTGCTGGAGATTGAACATGCACTGCTGTCTAGTCAGGATGGTACTGTTGCGCCATGAACTGAAGGCCTTTTTGCAGGACTCTACAGCTGCATTCATCTCTTCCTGGGTAGATTGTGGCACCCGTGTAATGACTTCATTTGTGGCCTGTGAAGTAGATAGAATATGTTCATTTGATTGATGGATAGATTCAGGTAGAGAGATAAAGAGATAGACTTAAATATAGGTAGATCTATTAGTACACTATTTATGCCCACATACAACCATATATACTCTACACAAGAAAAATGTAAGCTCCAACATTAATAGTCTTAGTATTAAATTTCAATGGAATTAAGTAGAAATACTTAAATATTTCTTCACTAAAAGAGATGAATGATACAACCATATAATCACAGTAAAAATATAAATATGTTAAAAGTTACTGTTACACATTATTACAAATATTTGTTTATTCACAACATTTGTGAATAAACAAATAGTGGGCACAATATTTCTCGTGCCCACTACAATATTTTGTTTAGCCAGGAGTGGCATCAAGCATGATCAGCACATTTTAATGCTGATTTACTATTTTTAAAAAAATGTTTCCGTAGTCATTTAAGGGTTGTCTCCCTTGTAGTAAATGGTATTGATGGTTGTCAAGGAGTGAGAAATTTGTTCGCCATTCTGCCGACAGAGAACACCATGAAATGATTTAGTGCTTTTAAGCACCCGTTACCAAAAGTAAGAAAGGTTCTCTGCAGCGAATTTAGCAGTGTAAATAGCCTCTGTATTGGTCAAACATGTCCCAAACATATTTGAGTGGATCTAAATGTTTGTTTATAAGAATATTTCTTTACGGCAATTATACAGAAACATAAACAACATGATCCTCTATGAGGCAACCATTGGTAACAATGACGGCAGTGTGTCACTCCACATTTGAGACGGTGGGATTTGGTTTTTCTTCTTTTTTTTTTTGTTAACATTTAATGTTTACTTTTGAAAAGGACAATTCAAGAAATTTTCATTTTTGTTCCACAGAACTGTTTCATATTACTATGTGAACATCCAAACTTAAGTCTGATGGTGTAATCTGTTGTGAACCATATCAAGTCTACATTTTTATTGTAGTGTGTGTGTGTAAGCCATGTATTGTCGTTCAGCTTTGACTGAGCATAATTTTTACTCAAGCCATTTCTACTGTAACCTTGCTTTTTATTCAGACACAGTGTATCTAAGACAACACTGTTCAACATGTCCCTTCGTCAAAATAGCATGTGAGTTGAAGGAAATTTGGCTGCTATTTTTACCAGAGTGAGCACTTACACAGATGCTCCCTCATTTGCTCATGTATAAGCCAGATAGCTGTCATTTGTATTCTAAGTGTATCTATCTATATACAATATACATTTCTCTATTTTCATATCTGACTGTATTTGATTGCATATGTGTGTTGTGTATATGTGTTTCAGTATATTCATGTGTATGTAGTTGTGTAAATATAAATGTACTTACAGGATTATGCAAGTCAATCCATTTGTTTGTCTTGGACTCCACAAATTCTCCATCAATGAACATTTTTGTGGTTGGCTGCAAAAATTCAACAAAATCATTTCATTCCTATATTTCTTCCATTTCAACACAATACTGAATAGATGAACATTAATGAACAGTACTAACTGGAAAAGTTGCATTTAGTAGTCCCATTACATTTAAGAAGTTGTGATTCTTGAATAAATGAACAACTCAAACTGCTTCTTTTTAACCTGAATTTCTTTAAATACAGAAGAATTGTTTTTTTTACTGGGCCAAATAGGAATAATTACTTCAGTTATTGAACTCTTTAACCATTTCGATACCAACTCATCAGAGATTACCTTTGGTACTATGATACATACTTTACAGTAGCACACATGTGTGTGCTACATTACAGTAGCACACACACTCTCCACAGCATGACAATGCTCTGGCAGAGCAGCAACACCAAAGAATAAAGACACTACTACATATTGGGAGCACTTCATATTTTTCTTATTTCTATAAAACAAAAATTTAAAAAACTTTTCAATAAAACATCTATTCTTATTATAAGTATTAAATTATTTTTCTGGTAGATATTGTTGATTTTAAAAACAAAATGATAAAATGTATTAAAAAAACTTACAGCTGCATAGCGACATGTTTGGGTATGGAACTGAGACACTGATCCCAAGAAAGACCCCTGGAAGTAAAAAAACAAACATAGAAATATAAATCAATAGCACAGAAAGTGGCAGCAGGGAAGTATCCTGGAGTCATGACCTAGATGTTGCCTGCCCACCCCCACCCCTAGAGTGTAAGGGAGTTAAGGGCCAAAACAGCCGAAACACTTGCATGAAGAGGACTTCTTCTCTGAAGACCTTCTGTTATCTAGTTCTCCCAAGAGTTGTTTTACTGTCTCAACAGCAAGTTAACAAGTGGTATGCTGCATTTCAGACTCGATTATAAGTGATGTACAATTGAACAGCCAATGAAATTGAAGGTCAAGTAATATAACAAAACAGAAAATAAAAAAAACAGTAATGAAAATGAAACATGCATGCATACACACTCACAGCAGTAGAAATGTGTTAGTAAAAGAGTGAAAAGTTAAGAGAAACTGAAAATACCTCCTGCCCTACACTTCCTCTATCAACCTATCCCATGGAAGCTTCTTCATGGTAACTAGCCTATCAGATATAAGCCAAATTTACTTCAAATCCCATCTTACCATCTTAAAAAGATATATATCAAAGTCATTGTAGTCCTAGGTAAACTATGCCTTAAGCAATTATAGAATGATATGGTACTAGAAAGATCAGCTAAATCTCCCTCAAATCTCATGATCTTGAAAAAAAAACCAAAAAAAGCATACCCAGGCAAATATTGTTTATACATTATGCCTTAAACAATGACAGGATGGGTAGACACTAAACATAGCAGCCAAATTTCCCTTAAATCCAACTTAAACATCTGAAGAAGTTGGTGCATCTAGGCCAGAGTATAATCCTAGATACACTATGCCTTAATGATATATCAGGTTTTGAATGCCTTTGTTCATAAGTTTGCTCAACAGGGCTGACATGGGACTAAACAACTGGCCTATCAGTCCCTTTAAAATTCACATCAGCCAATAAACAGTGACATTGTAGCATCAGCAAAGTATCCCAAACACTGAACTTGTCTGTGACAAACTATGGCCAAAGATAATATACAAGATAATTAGAAGTATAGAATAATACTTGGTATGGAAACCAAATATGGAGAAGGTAGATTGCTTAGAATAAACACAAAAGCAGAAGAATTAATGATGCTGACCTTTAACAACTTGGATAATGTAGTAAAGATTCTTTACCAACATAACATGGCAGTCCTGGTTTAGGACTAATGTTGATGTAATTTAGCCCCAGGAGACATCGTCTCCAGCTGGCTATACAACATGATCTATGTCCTTATATTTTTGAGCAAGGGAGTCTAGCACCCCCACTCAGCTTGAAACAATATCTGTATATCACGATTTCTGGGTTATTTCCTTTCATCAGCACAGAATAATTGCTCCGCTAGAGGTGGTACTGACAAATTCCTGTTCGAAATATAGTTTTCAAGGTGACAACTAGTCACTGATTTATAAATTAGAAAACTACTGGGGCTAAATTACAGCAACATTAGTCCTAAACCAGCACTGCCATGTTATGTCGGCAAACAATCTTTACTACAAAGTACTGTTACTGAATATCTCACGTTATGAGCCACTTCTAACCAAGCAATTATTCTGTGCTGATGAAGGGGAATAACCCAGAAATCACGATATACAGATATTGTTTTGAGCTGAGTGGGGTGCTACATTGCCTTGTTTGAAAATATAAGGACACAGATCGTGTCGTACAGCCAGCTGGAGACAATGTCTCCTGGGGCTAAATTACAGCAACATTAGTCCTAAACCAGGACTGCCATATATACACACACCTACATATATATATATATATATATATATATATATATATATATATTATATATATATATATATATACATATACACACACACACACACACATTATGAGATCTAGATAAACATTAAGAACAGGAAAATCTGTGTATTATTATGTTGTATAAAAATAAAATTTTGGTAATGATATCAGAACCAGATAAGATAAGGAACATATAGACCAGTTTAAGTGCTAAAAGGAAAGATTGCTTTTATATTAAGGCTCCATAATATCTTGTCCTTATAGGACTGTTAAGAGGTCATTACAAAGACCACTCAAACAATGAGCTCATCTTACATATGGAATTTATTTGGGAAAGAGGTACACATTACCTATTGATTGAAAGTAAGGGATCAGAGGCAGAATAATACGATGAATGATTCAATAAATATAGCCTTATTTAAAAATATAAGTATACAAAAAATTTTAACAACTATGAAAAGTCCTAAAGTGTGTACTGATATAAGGAGGTATAACAGTATAAAAGTATGGCATACACTTACATATACAAAAAGGATTTATTTATTTATTTATTTATATATATATATATATACACACACACGCATTTATATAAAGAATATATCATAATTATAAGGTGTATATTATAACTGAAAAATATCAATTTAAGCACCATTTTGTATATCATGCATACCTGTAGAGAGAAGCTATAGCATACTCCAGGACTCAGAATGTTATACACACACACACACATATATATACATGCTCATACATACAATATATATACACACACACAGACATATACACACACTAGAATGTTACCTGTCACATACCACGTAACTTTAGAAGTATACTTCTGCCACCATAGGTAATATCAGATAAAGTGGCGTACAATTTTAATTTAACATAGCAAATTTCTTGATAAAAAAAATTATTTTTGAAAGAAAAATATTTATTATCTTCAAATAAAATTGAATAAAACAGTATTCAAAAAAATTAAAAATTTACTCTCCATACTGATTTTATATTATGGAAGTTCACACACACACACACTCCTGGTCAATGACCCTTTCTCTCCTCTGTGTGTGTGCAGCATTCCTTTATTCATTGCCTGCCAGCAAGCCTAGCATGTGTACTTATCCTGCACTACTCACGGTAGCTTCCTCTGTATCTCTCTTCCACTTTCTCTCCCCCTCTCTCCATACAATGTAAGCACAAGAGGAGAAAACAACTAACCAACATTTGTATCAGCTATTTATGTATATGTATATAAATATATATATATATATATATATCATCATCATCATCATCATTTAGCGCCCGCTTTCCATGCTAGCATGGGTTGGACGGGTCAACTGGGGTCTGTGAAGCTGGAAGGCTTCGTCAGGCCCAGTCAGATCTGGCAGTGTTTCTACGGCTGGATGCCCTTCCTAACGCCATATATGTAGCTGATATATATGTTGGTCAGTTGATTGTTCCTCTTGAGCTTACATTGTATGATGATGATCTATATATGTGTATATATGAAATATATATTTCTTATAACAATCTATACTGATTTAAGTTTCATCAGCAAGTACTCAACATACTCTACGATATTCAAACTCTGCTATATCCTCACTTGTACATGTTCTTTTTCTTCAGTTTTGGTGAGAATGTATTTTGAGCAACCTTAGTTGTAGAAACTATAATTGGCTTATAATGCTGTAGTAATATTCTGCCATTAAATCATGTGTGGTTGTTATATGGTGGCTAAACATGCAACTGCTGTGGCAGTATAGTTTACAGTAAACAGCAATCATGAACTATTATTCACAAATGTGGTTCTAATATTTTTTATTCATGATTGCACTAGTCTGTCACACAAAGAGCAAGCTCCTGTCAAAGCAAGGTCATGACCTGATTTTGATTCTCTGCTGACCTACATTTACTTATACCCACTATACATGGGTGGGCTGAAAAATTCATAGGCTAACAATGAAGGAGTGATGCTTAGAACTGTGAAATCTTGCATGCATTAATTTACATTTTTCTTAATAACTGCATTGTTTCTTTCCAAGTAAACTGACACCTGGCTGTTCAAAAAAGATTTCAAAAGCAACTTCTTAAAAAGAAACAAAATTTGGCATCATGGTGTGTTTAGCCCCCAATGGCATTCATGCTGACATGGTAGCTACATTAGGGGACAATGCTCCAGCTTTATTAACAGTTCAAAAGTGAGCAACTAAATTTAGAGGAGGAAGGGAGAGTGTTGAAGATGACCCAAAGTCTGATGTCATGCAACTGCCATCACTGAGAAAAACATTGGTCTATATCTAAAGTTCATTGATGCAGATCCAACTGTTTCCTTGAACATTTCCTTACTCAGGATAAGCCTTAAATTCATTACTTTGAACCAAAGACAAAGAGACAATCCATGCAGTGGAAACACCTCTCTTCACCTGCCCCAAAGAAATCTAGAGTCATTTCATGTGCAGGAAAGGAAATGGCCTCTGTTTTTTGAGATGGAGAAGGCACTGTATTCATTGACTATCTTTAAAAGGGCCACACCACCAATGGAAAGTACTATGCCAACTTACTGAGGCAGTCACAAAAGGCTATCAAAACCAACGCCAAGAAAAATGGAAGGAAAGGGTCTTCTTTCATCAGGAAGAAGTCCTGGCTTTCAATGAGTTTTTTCCTGATTTGGCCCCATCTATCGTCTGTTCCCCAACATGAAGAAACTTGCCTGGAAACCAGTATTGCACTGGTGATGTCATATCTGCTGTTGATGACTTTTTTGACCAACAGAATGTAAACTTCTTCGCCCATGGGACTCAAGAACTGCAACACCAATGGAAGAAGTGTGTGAACCACAAGGGGAGCTATGTTGAAAAATAAACATTTGGTCACATTCTATGAGAGTACCTTGGTCAGCCTATGAACTTTTCAGCCAACCTTTGTATAATGTCTCAGAGAAAAGGAACTACAAACATTATTACTATACCCTTTCCCTAAAATATGCAAGGCTGACAAGTCAAATAACAAAAAGAACTAGCATTCATGGCCAATCTTACAGCAAAACTGTAGTGGAGAGATTCTGACCACCCCCACATATAAATGACTGAAGGCAGACTGTCTCTTTGTTATAAAGTAAAGAACTGTGAGTGATTGGCAGTTCAGGTTAGTAAGCAGTTCAATGTGAGCCTTTGCTATAGAGTGTTGAGTCTCATGTAATATTAATAGTAGAGCGTCATATAAATACTTTATTTCCCCCCTGCTTAGTTACATTATATATCCAACATACAAGGATAGAAAAGTGGCGACGAGGATGAGATCCCCATTGAAGTATTGTACAACACGTTTGAGGTACCAACACCCAAATAATTTGAAACTACTTGTTCTAGCACCAGAAGACAGAAAAGAAAGGAAACACTGGAACTGAACACTAAATGTAAGAGATATTAAAACTCTAAGAGGAGTTCAATTCTCAAAATGGGAGAAGATAGGAGACATTGATTCTAAAACAGGGAGACAGAAGGTGGGCTGTCTTATTGTTATAAAGAACTGTGAGTGATTAACAGTTCAGGTTGGTAAGCAATCCACTGTAAGCCTTTGATATAGAGCATTGAATCTTGTGTAATAATAGAAAAATAGGGCCATAATAGAAAACATTTGCCCAAAGTGCCATGCAGTAAGACACAGTTGGGAATTGAAAAGAAAATTAAAATTGTTCAAAAGCCAATACAATATAAGCAGAAATATAGTGAGTAAAAGCAGAAGTAGGTCTTCTTTACTTCTGTATTCAAACTTTAACCCAATACTAACGGAAAAATTTTTTCCCAAATACATGAGAAGAAAGTGGTGGGAAAAAGAAAAGAAAATCTTAGTGAAGTTGGAGGTAAAAATAGTAAGAAAGGAAGAGGGGGATTATTAATCAATGTAAGGTAGGGAGGAGATTTTTCTGGTCAGTTGGAGGTCACTGATTTATAAACAACTTGTGAATTAACGATATGCACATTCGTGCCTATACAAACACTTAGTTGAAATTAACCTGTTAGCTCCAATATTTTCACATTCAAGTGCACCCATAAAGCTGCTAACCTGCATGCTTTCTCTCCCACTTTTTTCCAAACTTATTAAGACTAGAAGAAGGGTCATTGTGCCTTCCTCCAGACCTTCATACAATGGTCATGAGTTTGATGCCATTAATGTTTTGTTTAAACTGTTGCAGTTCTGACCAACAGAATGTAAACTTCTTCACCCATGGGACTCAAGGACAGCAACACTGATGGAAGAAGTGTGTGAACTACAAGGGGAGCTATGTTGAAAAATAAACATTTGGTCACATTCAGGAAAGGTGAAAGGCATGAGCAGAATGTTCCAGAAAGATGGTGTTTTGAGGTGGAAGGACTAAACATACTGGTTAGTGTAGGACCTGCGGGATCTTGGACACAAAGGTTAATGAGAACTGATGAGACAAGTGTGTTGGGAATTCCTGAGTATAAGAGATACTAGACCAGCCAATACCAAGAAGCAGGTCATTAAAATAACAATAGAAAAGACAAGGAAAAAGAGATGGCCAGGGACTGGAATGTCTGTGAGTGAGTTGCAGTAATCCCTCACCACATCGTGGTACACCTAAAGCAGTTTATTAAGCTTACATCAATTCCTCTGTGGTGTTGTTTTGCATTTATAATATAATAAATATATACAAGTTATAAAAATAATAATAAAAAATATACAGTACTGTTTCTACTTTGTGGATTTTTCACTTATCACAAGGGGTTTTGGAATGTAACACCCATGATAGTCGAGGGATTCCTGTAATGCCAATCAGTCAAATGGTCTTTCTTTGAAGGCAGACTAGGATGCCTGAGTGCTTAGCAATATCCCAGATGTGGGAGTAATATTCCTTTGTGAGCCTCATTCAAGCTTTGTAGAGAGTAGGCGATTGTTGGGGGCTGAAATATTTTATGGCCTGGAAGAGAAGGGCCAGTCTTAAGTATATTTAGAATGTATTATTTGGTGCAACCGTGAGTGCTACTTATGTTTGGGGTAGGCCAATGCAACAGTATTTTCTTGATATAAGTAGTGCTTGAACTTGGTCATACTAGGACATTCGCAAGATCACTGTTCATGGAATCAGTGCAGGTTTGGCATGTGATGTCTAAGTTGTGTATTGATGATGCATAGTTGGAGATGGTTAGGAAGAAATGAAGAATTGTAACATCTGTGTAAGAGAGTTGTTGGATGTGACAGTAAGTAGGTCATTGATGTATAGGTCAAAGAGAGTGGAGGGCAAAACCTAACCCTTGGGTATTACCAGAGTTGACTGACTGTGGGACAGAAAGAGTTCTATCAACATATTCTGCAATCGTGTGATCTGGTTGGAAGCTACATATCTATAAGATGAGATGAGTGGAGCCTATAGTCAGAAAGCTTTGATAGGAAATCTACAACATGGATGAAGGCTTTGCAGGTATCTAAGCTAAAAACACTGCTGTTGCCAAACTTCAACACATGTGACATAAGAAAATAGTTCTTCAGTGAGTCTGGCTCAAAACAGTAATGTGGAAAATAACAATATGCATATACATGACATCCATATGCATGCACTCTATATGCACAAGTATGCTTATTTTCCAACTTGCACCTCTATATCTGAGCAGCTCTCTGTCCATCTGCCTATCTGTTTTTCCATCAGCATGTCTACTACCTACATTCAAAACCATCTGGGGCTCAATCCATTTCTAAAGGTAGTAAGATAAGTAAGCTACTAATGGTGATAATTCCTGTCCTATTATACACAAGGAGAAAACTTGAATTCAAGAAATTTCAAGCTATATTACAGATCCAGATCCCAGACAGCTTATTTCTGTCTTACATCACTTGCCACCTGATTTTCTAGTTTTCATAAATGTAAGATTTTGCCCCATGTTAATTATTTGAAGGCAGTCAGGTGAAAGTGTTTACTGTGTCCATTCTAGTTGTGGGGTTTTTTTTCTCCTTTTCACAGGTAACTGATCAACATTTGCTGGTTGTGTATAAATGTTTCAGAAAGGAAAGGAAATTCGTTTTTCCTGAGTATTATTGAAGAAGCACTGAAATTCTGGAAGTATAATTAGTTTGATCTAAAATATACATCTTATATAAGGTAGACCACATGCATTTACTAGTACAATTCACTGTAACTGATTAACGATTTTCTTTTAAGAAATCATTTGGGTATCAGATACTGATATGGTACATTGGATTGTACCTTCAATATCAGTAATTCAAAAGTGGTACCTAATGTCGCTGAGAAAAGAAAAAAAATGTATATCAGATAATCAGCTTTCACATTTGTTATAAATTTCAAGACACGGAGTTCAACAGATTGATGAGGTACTGGATCATCAATGAAATGGTCAATAGTTTTTATTTTGTCGCCAGTGATTGGAAAAAGAAAAGACAGTTCTCACATAGCCCACTCTTCCAATTTTAAATATATAATACTGATGGATGACATAGTCCACTATAATAAAAAAAAAAAAGTAACTGTTTAATTTATATGTTTCACTAACTTACATAGATGATCTCAAAACATCGTATGAATGTTTCTTGTAAAATAAGGGTACTGATAAGGAAACTACTCCTGGATACATGGCAGGAAGATAAAGTACTCAAGTGATGCTTTCTGATTGAGTGGACTTACAAATCTAAGGCATTGTGCTTACATAAACACAACAAAAATGTTGAAAATAACTGAAGGGCAAAGAAGGTTAGTGTTATTAACCTTTTATTGCTTTTACATAAAATTTATTACTCGTAAAATAAGTTCGTATGTCGTGAGAAGTGAGTGCCATCGTTTTGAGTAAGATTGTCTGTGGTATTTAAACCCGAAAAATCCTAGACAGGTTTTAAAAAGGAAAAGGTTTGGAAAAACAAATTCAAGTGAACAAAAAAACTTCCAAGTAATACAGAACCTTGCAATATATAATTTACCGCAAATCTTCCACCTTAAGTACCATGCTTACTTGTAAAATTACAGTAAAAAAATGGTATTGGGATGATTTTAGGCAACCAATAAAAAAGGGCAACTAAATTCAATAACTGCATGACTTTTTCTCTTTTATAAATACAGTAAAGTCAGTTTATACAAAAGAACTGTCGTTTTATGTAGGGTAAGCGGTAAAAATATTTTATGTAATTGTCAACATGAATTGTTCTAGTGAAATGTATATATTGTGTGAACAGTACCTTGAGCATTTAACTAAATGAAATAAGTTACCTAAACAAAACACTGTGAGTAACATTTTCTGTAACATTGTATATGGTTTCATTCCACATCTAGTTGAAAAACACTACGCCTACATGTAAATACATATTGACGGGAATGCATGAAAAATAGGCAGGTTGTTGAGCAAGTTTTCACACATAATTCAGAGACTAAGTGAAAAATGATCGATGACCGTAACAAGATACAATGGGTTACATTCAACTCCATTTTGTTATGTAATATGCAGACACATGCAGATACATGTAAATAATTTTGTTATGTAATATGCAGACACATGTAGAAACTTACACACACACACACAAGGTAACGTCTACGCAGGCATACATGTAACAACTACATGTAAGGGCAAGATAGAAGCCTCTACATAGTCGCTTGATCGCTAAAAATAGCAGCCAAATATCCCGCAGATCTACCGTCTTAAAAATTAAGCGGGGTCGGCCCTATTGCGTAAAAGTAGTTTTAAAAATAAAGAAAAAAAAAAGGAATGTTATGGCTAAATAGCTTTTATCATAGGTCTGGAAGACAAAATGTAACCTAGGGCTAAACAAAAAAATAAGGTATACATATGTACACGTAAAAATACACGTATACATACAAAAAGTAAGGACAAAATACACGTATACATACTAAAAATATATAATAACTACGTATGCACACGCACATGTAACAATTAACAAATGTGCATAAAGAACTGCGTACATATGCACCATGTAACAGCATGTGCATGTAGACATAGAAAGATTATTTCTCAATGCATGAACAAATAATAACAAAAACTTGCTCCTGCTGCATACATGTACTATGTGAAAGGAGCAAGTGAAGATAGATCATCAATAGCCACAAAACAAAACTTACTCGATGTCGCAGAGTGAGACGTAGAAGCGAGGCCATGTTTAAGGAGTTAAACATTGCTCTCAAGACAGCTGTAGGAAAGTGACACTAATCTGTATCAGTTCGGCAATTTCAACCTCGAATCAGTGTATGACCTATTCACCCCTCATATAGGTAATCGTTTATTCGCCTCCTTTACGTATTTATTGTGTTGCTATTTGGAAAATAAAATCGTTTTCGTTTTCTTTTTCCTAGAGTTATTTTCCTCTTTTATTAATACTATTTGATTTCAATTTCTCTCTCTTTCTATCTCCCTCCTTCCCCCCATCTCTCTCACTTCTCACTCTCTCTTTCTTTCCTTCCCACTCTCTCCACACACCACTCGCCAACGAGACATATGTACCCCACCACCCGAAAGATACATCTGAACTACTTTTAGTGATGTATTTTTCACCAAATGTTTAACACGCCGGGGAAAATGCTTAGGGGCATTTCGCCAGTCTTCACAATCTGCGTTCAAATTCTGCCGAGGTTGACTTTAACTTTCATCCTTTCGGAGTCGATAAAATAAGTACCAGTTGAACACTGAGATCAAAGTAACCGATTTATCTCCTCTCACGAAACTTCTGGCTTTGTGTCAAAATTTGAAATCATTATTTGTCTTGGTGGTCTTGTTGGTAGAGACACATGTAGACAACAACAATGAACATCCTCAGCAGGATTCAATCTTTCCCAGGAGTTGTATTAAGGGGTCTTACTAAAATTTTAAAGGCAGCAAGCTGGCAGAATCGGTAGCATGCCAGTCAAAATGCTAAATAGTATTTCACTTGCTTTGACATTCTGAATTCAAATTCCGCTGATGTCAACTTTGCCTTTCATTCTTTCGGAATCAATAAAATAAGTACCAGTTAAACGCTGGGGTTGATGTAATTAACTAGCCCCACTCCCCAATATAGTAGAAAGGAGGAGGAGGAGGAGGATCATCATCATCATCATCATCATCATCAAGTGAGAGAGCAGTGCATGTCATCAAAGTGGCATTGAGGTAAAATAAACGAAGCCCAGTATACCCATCATGACTACCCGTCTGATAAGGTACATGAATCATAACTATATGTGCATGATGACATGGTCATCTCATATCAAGATAATCAGTGCATGACTTTGCAGGTGGGGAGCCCAGTTAGAATTTTCTTCAGGTCAAGTAGCCCATCCCATTTAAATGGTCCTTGAATAAGGGTTGTTTAAGGATGTTGAGTGAAACACCCATGTTTCCAGAGGTGAATTATCCAAACACCAAAGAATCCCTCTCAACACATGGCTATGATGTTCCCCCACTACTTCTGCTCGTGATCAGAGATGCACATATCATCAGCCACCGAGGGACATGCTCAACTGGCTAAAGTCAAACAACTGATTAGCAAATCTATGGTATTGAGCAGAATATTTGCTGTAGTCCATCTTTTATACCAAGACAAAACATATACATGATAATACTTCCAATGAGTTAAGATCAGAAGCCATGAGAGCCAGTACCTGGTACTGCATCAGGGTATTTACTATTATAATTATTTATTAGTTATTATTATTATTATCATTATTATTATTATTATTATCAATATTATTACTTCCATCCTTTCAGGGTCATTAAAATAAGTATCATTTGAGCACTAAGGTCAATGTAATCAACTTACACTCTTCCTCAGATCTGATGGCCTTGTGCCAAAATTATTATTATTATTATCATTATTATTATTATTATTATTAACTACACTCTCAGAGTGGACTACACTCTCGGAGTGGTTGGCGTTAGGAAGGGCATCCAGCTGTAGAAACACTGCCAGATCTGACTGGCCTGGTACAGCCTTCGGGCTCCCCAGACCCCAGTTGAACCGTCCAACCCATGCTAGCATGGAAAGCGGACGTTAAATGATGATGATGATGATGATGATTATTATTATGTATATATTTATATATTTAATATCATAGTCTCATAACAGCCAATAAATATTACCAGTTTCATGATGATAATCTTCCAGAAATGAAAGGTAAATTATTGATCATCAGATAAAGCTGAATGGAAAAGTATGGTTTGCTCTCTTTGCTATGGGAGGCCTGAAAATGTTACATAAAATTCATGGGTCTTAGAGTTGATGTAAAAAAATCAGACTGAAATTCATGGATGAAAGAACACAAAGGAAATAGACTAAGAGAACAAAAAAAAAAAAGCAAGTTTTGTTCTTAAACCCATAAATGTTACGTTTCTTGGATTAAATCCTTTTAGGTAGTGACCTGCATGTCAGCATGCAGATAGTATGCAAAATATTGTTATAAAATGCCAGGTTGTTGCGCTAAGTAACCTTAAAAGATAAGGAGACTTAAAGATATGTGCAGTAAAAGGTTTCAATCTTATGTTGCCCTCAGCAGAGTTGAGCATTATACTAAATGCCCTTTAGTTCAAAATATGAATACTAAAACATTTTCTTTTGTATTTGAGAAAAACATTCAAAGATTCTTTTATTATTTATTTTAGCATGCTGGGCAAATTACTTAGTGGCATTTCATCTGTTGTTACATTCTGAGTTCAAATGCAGCTGAGGTAGACTTTACCTTTCATCCTTTTGGGGTCAATAAAATAAGTACCGGTTAAGCACTGGGGTTGATATAGTCAGCTTACATGTCTCCCAATATTGCTGGCCTTTTGCCAAAATTTAAAACTATTATTAATTCTATTTATTATTTTAGCAATTATAATGTTTTCGTGTTCTCTATAAAATATATTTTTGATAATTTAATTTTTATTTTTTGATTGAAAGTAGTTGACCTTATCTAAACTACAAAATAGTCAGACACTGGCTGTACCTATGCTACACAATATTTTACCTCTATCAGAAAACTGCTTACTACAACATAACAAACCTATGCAGACCCTTTGAAGTATTAAAAAGAAAACATCTAAAACCAAATAAATTAAATATCAAAGTATTTTCTCATAAAATTTGATAAGCTTTGACTAAATTAATCTATACTAACATTTTATTTATTCAAAGCAATACTTCTCCTATCTCTCAAAATAAGGTCAGTTTTTATCAAGAGGACAAATAAGGCACTACAATTTTTAATAAATCTTTTAAAACCCTCACAATATGATTATTTGATATGTTTAGTACTGCCAGCAACAATAATTCCCTTGGTTTCTTCTGACTGTTTTTGTTTATATATATTTACTCTTTTACTTGTTTCAGTCATTTGACTGTGGCCATGCTGGAGCACCACCTTTAGTCAAGCAAATCGACCCCAGGACTTATTCTTTGTATGTCTAGTACTTATTCTATTGGTCTCTTTTACCAAACCACTAAGTTACGGGAACGTAAACACACCACCATTGGTTGTCAAGCAATGTTGGGAGGACAAACACAAGCACATAAACACACATACACATATATATATATATATATATATATATAATTAATTAATAAGGGTGAGAGAATTAGATACTAATTTAATAGTATATCTATTCTACACCAAGTGGCCTAGTGCTCCGAGAAACCTGGATTATTATAATATTTTATAATATATTATAATATTTTTACAAAATAAATATAAGAGAGTGGTCACTATATGGCTCACTCTAGCACCAGCTAATCCAAAAGGTTTCAACCACAAAAATACATGTTTCCCATGAAAGTCAGTACGATTGTTAGCTCACACGGACAGGGCAAATAAAAAATAACAAAAATACAGATTATTTTGGGACAATTGTTTCGCTATTAATGAATTAAATGTAATTTTACTTACAAAAAAATCCACTTGTAGCTCCTCAGCCAAAACTATCTGGATGAAATCCACTCAATCACACGCCAGATTTTACCATAACGATAAATACGCGTGTGGTTCAATTGATTACATCCGACGTTATAATTCAAATGCCCCAACTAACAGCGCGCATCCAGATAGTTTTGGCTGAGGAGCTACAAGTGGATTTTTTTGTAAGTAAAATTACATTTAATTCATTAATAGCGAAACAATTGTCCCAAAATAATCTGTATTTTTGTTATTTTTTATTTGCCCTGTCCGTGTGAGCTAACAATCGTACTGACTTTCATGGGAAATGTATTTTTGTGGTTGAAACCTTTTGGATTAGCTGGTGCTAGAGTGAGCCATATGTGACCACTCTCTTATATTTATTTTGTAAAAATATTATAATATATTATAAAATATTATAATAATCCAGGTTTCTCGGAGCACTAGGCCACTTGGTGTAGAATAGATATACTATTAAATTAGTATCTAATTCTCTCACCCTTATTAATTAATTATAATTATGCTGCATTTATTTCTAAATGCTGTATTGTTTTCCGTGAAAATTTGGCGCGCTGTTAGTTGGGGCATTTGAATTATAACGTCGGATGTAATCAATTGAACCACACGCGTATTTATCGTTAATGGTAAAATCTGGCGTGTGATTGAGTGGATTTCATCCAGATAGTTTTGGCTGAGGAGCTACAAGTGGATTTTTTTGTAAGTAAAATTACATTTAATTCATTAATAGCGAAACAATTGTCCCAAAATAATCTGTATTTTTGTTATTTTTTATTTGCCCTGTCCGTGTGAGCTAACAATCGTACTGACTTTCATGGGAAACATGTATTTTTGTGGTTGAAACCTTTTGGATTAGCTGGTGCTAGAGTGAGCCATATAGTGACCACTCTCTTATATTTATTTATATATATATATATATATACACACATATATACGATGGGCTTCTTTCAGTTTCCATCTACTAAATACACTCACAAGGCTTTGGTCGGCCCGGGGCTATAGTAGAAGACACTTTCCCAAGGTGCCACGCAGTGGGAATGAACCCAGAACCATGTGGTTGGTAAGCACAGCCACTCCTGCGCCTATTTACAATAAGAATTTCTAATTAGTTGTAGAATACTCTTAGTAAATAAGTTTCATCAATTAGATGAACTGTGATATACCACACATACATGCATGCACACACGCACATAAAGTGCATGTCAGAAGTTTTGAAACTTTTCTAGGAGAGGTAGTAATAACTGTCCTAGATTATTGTAATTTTAGTATTTTATTATGGTACATCTAATAAGCTGATTGCCAACTTTTGTCATTCCAGATTGAAGGAAATGGCTATAACAACACTTTAAACACATCCTACATAACGCTGCTTGTCACAGTTGACTAGTCTGCAGAATGCAGGTGAGATGTGAAGACAATTTGGAAGCTTGCTATGCAATAAAGTTTTGTTTTAAACTGGACAAAAACACTACAGAAACATATGAAAAGCTCCAGACTGCCAATATATTAACTTGTATAATCTGAACATCAAATTTTTAGTGGCACAAGAGGCTAGGCAAGGCATGTCCACTGGGAAATTCGTGATGATATCCCTTTATTATAGCAAGGCATCATCTACTTTCACTGGATCCCCACTGGTCAGTTGGTCAACAGAGAGTACTTTATGGAGGTTTTAAGTGAGTTCAGGAAGAGATTTCATCACAAAGAGCCAGAGCACATGCACCATGACAAAACAGCCATTTACAGTTCCATCCTGGTAACCAACTACTTGACAGAGATGGGCATCAGAAACTGTCCCTCATCTTACCTGTGATTTTTTATTATTCCCCAAGCTAAAGGTGAAGATGAAAGAGACTGGGACAAGGGTCTTGATACCTTTACTTTTGAGAATCTGCATGGTCCTTCACGAAGTGGTTGGAGCATTACAAGTGCATTGAAGTCAGAGGAACTTACTTAGAAGGAGATTAGAGTTTTGTACTTCTTTGAAATAAATAAATGTCTTCCCTGAAAAAGTCTCAAGACTTCTAGAATACACTTTGTACATACACACGTGCAGAGGCATGGTCAAAAGGCAGGCATGGTTGTGTAGTTAAGAAGTTCACTTCCTAACTACACGAAGCCCTTGTGTTTCCTCTTTAGTAATGTGTAATTAGTCAGATGAGAATGGGTAATGTATCAAAAGTAAAAACAGAATAACAGAAAGAAAGTAGTTTATTACTAGTACTTATTTTAGACTGCTACTAGAATTCATTCACGCCATCATTTCAGTGCACTAAAAGACTAAAGACTTTGGTCTCTTCATGTAATGATATAAATATATATTTTATTTTCAAATCTGTGAAATTTACCAATGATTTATTGGGTTACTACGACAAAGCCCACAACAACAATGATAATGATAAAGTAAAAAGGGGAGGAGCTAGGAGATGTAAGCTAACAGGCTATTACTGTTGATTATATTAGTAAACACCCTTTTCCCAGCTATCATCCACAAGATGTGTAGCAAAGTTGAGCCTTGTGTATGTTGGACAAAGATAAACTAAATATATTGAAGTCATGTACTCTTTAGTACCCTACCATTTCTCTTAACAATAAGGACGTTACAGCTAATTAGGTCATCAATGACTATACTGATTAAGATAAGATATCTTTATAATATCAGCTGATAAGTAAGATGAAAGATAGTAATATCTGAAAACACATCAGCTGTCATTTGTTACATTTTAATATAGAGTAAAGCTTTAAAGGTAACCAAAAGAATTGTTAACTGACACACATACAGACAAGATTCATCATCATCATCATCATCGTTTAACGTCCACCTGCCATGCTAGCATGGGTGGGACGGTTTCACAAGAGTCAGCCAGACAAGCCGGCACCAAACTTCTGTGACTGTTTTGGCAGGATTTTTACAGCTGGATGCCCTTCCTGACACAAACCACTTGGTAGAGTGAACTTAATGATTTTTACATGGCACAAGCACAGTATGGACTGAGTGCTTTTAAGTGGCTCCTGCACTGACAGGGTCACCAAGTACTTGCAAGACATAAAAAAAAAACTTTCGAGAAAGAAGGAGGCATTGGAGGGGGTGATCTTGTGTCGGATGATGAAAGGTTATAGTGAGACAGAGAGTCAGAAACAGGGGTCTTGCTGTAGAGGAAGTACAAGATTACCTGGCTGGAGAGAGAGAGAGAGAATGAAGACAGAAACATGTGCACTACTGCAAAGGAAGTACATGCTTACTCAACCTGATGAAAGTGCAGGAGAAGGAGAGGGAGAGAGTTGGAGACAGCAGGATAGAGATGGTGGCAGAATGCCAGGCATACTCACAAGGGACAGGAATCAGAATAATGGGATGGTTGAGTAAAGGAAGAGGGAAATACAGATGGTGGCAAGTGCCAGGGCATACCCTTGAAATTTGAACACCATAGTATAAGTGGCAGCATATTGCAAAGGAAGCATGATTAAAGAGTGTGGAGGTGGGGAGGGAGTGGCGAAAACCTGGATATATATAGAGAGTTGGGAGGCTACCAGATAGCGATGATACAGAGGGACAGGGCCATGAGAACACGATTGGAGAGTGAGAGCTAGGCATAGTGTATGAAGGAAGAAATGCGAGAAAGAGAAGAGATGTGGAAATGTAGAGTGGTTTGTTGTGGTAGGGTGAGTGAAAACTTTTCTTGTTATGTGTGGGTGGAACACACAAGTCGGGGGCTAGAAGATAGCAATAATACAGTGAAACTGGGTATGTGGGTGGAATACACAGGTCAGGGGCTAGTGGAGAGCAATGATGTAGTGGCACAGGGCCAAGAGGACAGTATGGAGGAGTGGTAGATAAGCATAGTGCATGAAGTGGAGATGTGAGGAAGAGAAGAGATGTAGAAATGTAGTTTGGTTTGTTGTGGTGGAGTGTGTGAGAAGTTTTCGTATTAAGTGTGGGTGGAACACACAGTGCTTCTAGAACTCACTTTCGCTGACATGGGCAGGTCTTCTCTAGAACTTCATATCACTAGACAGCTCAGTCCATTGTCATTTCCTCCATGAGGCCCAACTTCCTGAGATTGGTCCTAACCACTTCATCCCACGTCTTCTTGGTCTCCCTCTTCTGTAGGTACCATCCACTTTCAGTGATCAGCACTTCTTTATGCAGCTGTCCCACTCTCTCTCTCCTTCTCCTGCACTTTCCTCAGGTTGCGTAACCATGTACTTCCTTTGCAGTAGTGCACATGTTTCTGTCTTCATTCTCTCTCTCTCTCTCCAGCCAGGTAACCTTGTACTTCCTCTAATGACTAGTATTACTGATTGATTACTTTAAGAGAACAGATACACGTTCCCTTAAAGAAATCCTTAGGCAGAATCAGTGTGGCACAGTATGTGACAAAGTACATTAATTACAAGTACTTTCAATCCACTGGCTTGACCCTGCCCCCACCATACACACACACATGAATAGAGATAAGGCCTACAGCCTCATTAGGCTGAAATACCACTGCTATATTAACAATATTTTATCAATAATATATAGTATATTGTATATATTGTAAAATTTAATGTAATAACTTGTAAATATTGTAAAATTTAATGTAATAACTAAAACCCCTACAAAAGCTTTCCTATCATTGCCATGTGCAAACTTTCAGGGTTACTAACACCAATGCTAGCACAATGAGAGGTAGATATAATATATAGAGAGTGTAGTTATAGAGATACTTGAGTGGAAGAAAGTAGATATGTGTTGTGTACAAGAAGTAAGATACCACATGGACAAGAAATTTTTCAGAGTGAGTTACAACACTAAAGACATATTTTTGGTAGACAGGTAGATAAATAAAGTACTTGTAGTAGCCAGAGTAGGTAACAGAATGATAATATTAGGGTAGTCACAGACAACACATGAGCAAACAACTGTTTTTATGGAGCTCTCTTGCAGACTAGCTCAGTAGCACTTAATGATCACATCAGTTGTAATGGGTAGCAACTCTAAAGGTCATATTGAGAAGAACTATGATAAGTATTCTGATGTACATGGTGGTTGTGTGTACAAAACAGGGAATGAAGAGGGTTCTGTGATGTATATGACCTAATTATTTGTGATACTAACTTCAGGAAACAGTCAGCCAATCAGGTAAGTATACAAGCCAGAAGATAGATAGACCTTATAGACATCAGAAACTGCAATAAGCAGAAGTTTGTGAATACTATATTTTCTTCCTAATGAAAAATGCATCATTCAATTCAGAGTATTGATTAGCTTAAGAGATAGATTGACCCAAAACACAACATCTACAGAAAGAAGATATAAAAGATAAAATATCACTTTACAAGACCAGTGGAGTCAATATGTCAAGGTTGAAGTTCAGTTAGAGACTTGTAATATAGAATTTAACTAGATTTATAAAACAATCAGCTGCAAGCTATAGATCAGATGTGTGGATGGAGCATCATTCTAATAAAACAGAAGATATACAGTAGAAACAGCCACAAAAGCTAAGTGACAAGTCTGGAAAGATGGTAGAAATAGGGAGAGTAAGGAACTATATCAGGTAATTAAAAGAGAAGCTAGACATCAGGTATATTTAGCAAGGACAGAAGCAGAATTTAAGAGTGTTGGCAATGTTCTGTGGCATGAGAATCAGAGGTGTGAGATGTTCTAAATTGCAAAGTAATTTGACACTATGAATTAGGACATCGCTGGTGAAAGTGTGTATATAATGAATTCTTAATTGTTTCTCATTAGCAAGAATAGATTAAGACAGGTGTGTGGTGTGGTGAAAGTAGTGTCTGGCCAAAAGACTGAGGATTTCAAGGAAAAATTTAATCTCTCTCACCCTCTCTCCTCTCTCAATATATATGTACATATGTATGTTTATATATATATGTGTGTGTGTGTGTGTGAATATTTATACATCTAGCCAGATGTATGTATACACACACGTACATACACACATGCATGCATACACACATACATGTACACACGTATAATATATGCCTAGGTCTATATTAAAAAAACATTTATTGCACAACATTTTTGTTTCGGGCTACCATAGATTAAAAGTTGATCCCACCATTTAAGCTGTACCCAGGTGATGGTCCTGTAGTAAAAATAAATTGAAGATACTTTCTTCTTTATTGCATTCCTAGTGAATGACTGCTTCCTCCCACTTTCTACACACACATGCACACACTCTCTCTCTCTCTCTTTCTCTTCCTCTCCTTCTCTCTCTAATATTTTCTAGAAATTGATCAGCTTTTAATGTTTTAATGTAGAATATGAGTGACGCGAGAAGTATTCTGATAACATAAAACAGAAATGTTCTAAATCTTTTGCTTGTTCCTTCCATCTCAGCCACTCTGTTTTCTGTTGAATTTTGTGATCATAGAAAGCATAGTAACTTCTGAGGGAATTCTAAAAGACCGAATCAGCATGGCTGGAAATTTTGGAGTTCAAAAACAGTCTGGGTTAGTTTTGTGGTCCAGACATTTGCAAGTGAGATGATGGAGTGACATTAACAACAAAGATGAAATTTACAGAAATTTCTAATGAAATTAAAAGTGATGATACCGAGGATGATGCTGACTAAAACACTTGTAACTGTGCTGATGATAGGGAACGCTCCATAATGGAGCGGTTACAACTGGGTATTGTATGTATTTACAGCCTCGTGAACTGAGCCAACAATAGTTAAGTTGTCTTGGCCTTGAATTAACATAACTAGGCATTAATAACGGTGCGTAGACTGCATCCTTAGGTCCGTAATACAATACTTTTTCTTTCTACTCTAGGCACAAGGTCTAAATTTTTGGAGAGGGGGCCAGTCGATTAGATTAATCACGGTACGCAACTGGTACTTAATTTATCGACCCCGAAAAGATGAAAGCAAAGTCGACCTGAGCGGAATTTGAACTCAGAATGTAAAGACAGACGAAATACCTATTTCTTTACTACCCACAAGGGGTTAAACACCGAGGGGAACGAATAAGGACAAACAAACGAATTAAGTCGATTATATCGAATTTGAACTCAGAACGTAGCGGCAGACGAAATACCTATTTCTTTATTACCCACAAGGGGCTAAACACAGAGGGAACAAACAAGGACAGACATAGGTATCAAGTCGATTACATCGACCCAGTGCGTAACTGGTACTTAATTTATCGACCCCGAAAGGATGAAAGGCAAAGTCGACCTCGGCAGAATTTGAACTCACAACGTAACGCAGACAAAATACCGCTAAGCATTTCGCCCGGCGTGCTAACGTTTCTGCCAGCTCGCCGTCTTGTCTGTAGTATAATTCCAACAGATAATACTAACACCATAACTATAATCGTCTCCAGCGGTAAAAAAAAAAAAAAAATGAACTATAGCAGTTACCTCTCTTGGTACCTTCTCAGCAACAACAGTGACCTCCCTTAGTCTCGTCCCCAGGCAACCGGCCATGTATATAAATAAAACATGGAGGACTTAGATATCGGAGA
This sequence comes from Octopus sinensis, assembly GCF_006345805.1. NCBI lineage: Eukaryota > Metazoa > Mollusca > Cephalopoda > Octopoda > Octopodidae > Octopus > Octopus sinensis. The sequence goes on from NC_043007.1 coordinate 42,009,118, forward strand.
AGCGAAAGCGCGAGTGAGTTTAATCTACAGGTTATTTAATTATTTTTAAGATCAGAGTCAAATCGTAGTGATTATGTGTATATGTAAAACAGCCCTTTAAAATACTGTTCTTGCCACATTCTTAACATTATTGTTGTGACAGTTGTTGTTAAGGATGCTGACTCTAGCATCCTTAATCAATATTATTTGCACGGGGATATGGAACTGAACAAATCAACTAATTAATGTCCACTCTGTAGGATATGTTACCCTAAGGTTTAGAACTTGAAATGTAAAGTCTCCTTTTTAAAGAATCCAGCATGTTTGTCGATGTATATTTCGCTGATTTCTCTGTTACATTAACGAGAAATTAGTTCGATATTTTCTTTATATTGTTTGATAGTATTTAGGAAAGACACCATAGCAGCCCTCATTTACCTATTTTATAGAAAATTGAGGCTTTATATTTTCGTTATTAATCGTAACCATTCTTATCCATATTATTTGAAAAGTGATTGTAGTAAAGTCTGTCTAAACGCATCTCTTTATTGATTAAAATCGTGCAAGTAACCGCTTACATACAAAGTCTTATGTGTTTCGTTTTATTTGTGTTAATGAAACTCCTTTTTCTTTCCAAAAGTAGCATATGGCAGTAAAACAATAAATAATTTATTTTCTGATTTCATCTTATATATATATTTTTTAATCACATAGAATTTACTATAAATATTCTTTTCGTTAATTTATGATCGAAATAAATTCAATTGTCAAAAATAAAGTTTTTACAAGAAGTTTCCAAACTTCTTGTAAAAACGACTTACATAAAACACTTAATGTGACAACACAACCAATGCAGGAGCGATGATAATGTATGCACTCATTCAGCCCATGCTGAATTAACATCACTTTCATAAAATACCGCAGTGGACAGACTAGAGTTGCCTCCCTTACCTTTTCTAGGTTGACAAATCTAACATTTTTAGAAGAGAGGCAAAACGTCATAATGACATTGATTCATTTCCCAAACTTGAATCCAGATAATAGGGCTTATTTTTTTTTAAATGTTTGCTCTCTTCTCTCTGACACATGTTGGCAAAATCATTAGAGTGTCAACCTCACAGTGTTTGTTCTGTCTCTTTACTTTCAAGGTTCAAATCTCAAATCCACCTTTCACTCTTCCAGATTTTAAAATGGAAGTGTCAAATTAGTAGAACTGTTAGGATATTAGACAAAATAGCTTGTTCTGGCTCTTTAAATTTGGCTGTAACAACACGGGAACCAAATTGTATCAGCCCATTTTTCGTTGGACATAGGTGACATCAAGATGGATACTTGTTGAATAAGTAAAGGCTAGTCTTCTAGATTGTGCCCTGGATAGAAACTTTCCATATGCAAAAGGATACATAATCAACCCTGGTTGATGGACGCCTGGAATCATTGTTAACTCGTTTTCTTACTGTTCCTCACATTCTGGCTATCATGGAATTTTTTTTTTTTTTTGCCCACACTACACGTAGGGTTAGGCAAGAATTCCGCTCTGATGTCCCACAGTTATGTTTCTGTTTTATACTACTGGTGTCATTAAACTAAGATGTAGGTAATTTCTGAGGTGTATTCGACCAGCCAAAAATCGTTTGTTGTTGTTTATCCTCAGGTCATCACTGAATCAAGCAGACTTCAAAATGGTAAGTATTCAGTAGAAGTCACAATTAAATGCTGATATTTGTCCTCAGTTCTAAGTTCAAATCCCAATAGAAGAAACTTTTTCCTTTATGTTTCTGGTAGCGTTCTATAAAGCAAGTACTAGTAATACACTAGTTCAATACAGTCTGCTCCAATCATTGGCTAAATGAAAATATAATCATTAGTCTAGTGGTGGCCAAGTTGTTTGATAAAAAAAACTACTCATGATCTTTTCTTTCATTTTCTTTTTGTTCAAGAGCTGTGGTATATATTCTTTAAAATATATTTAAAAATAAGACAATATACAACTATATATTAATTTATCAATGCTTATTGAAGGCTTTCTTTATTTTGTGGTAAATTCTTTAAAGTCAGGCTGGTAGGATGCTAAAGCTATTTTAGAAAAATAGGACAGAAACCCAATATTATCTCAGGAGGCACACATAGTAGCCTTGAGAACTATGGTTTGGCCATCAATTCTCTAGTCCTATTGGATCATAGCAATTTGTTTTGGAGTGTGGCGGTGTGCTTTGTTCTGTCTTTCTGTTTCGTTTTTTTTTATCTCATGGTTTGGTCTTGAGATGGAGGATTTTCAACCTTGGCCTTCACAGGCCCTCTAAGGGATGATGTTTGGGAGAGGAAGCACTAGGCAAAGTGGTTAGTGTATGCCTAGGAAAAACTAGATGCAATATGAGGAATTAGAAGAAGAGAGAGACAAGTGAGCCAGGCAGGGCTGAGTGAAGGTTAAACAAGACCAACAAGCTACAAAGAGCAGAGACCATTATAGCAGCAGTAGAATTCACATAGTTTTATTTCTCTGAGGGTCATGAAGTAAGTTCTTAGGACAGTGTCTGATTGTTGGGAGCTTCAGACACAACTTGCATTGCATTTTCATACGCTCTTCAGGATGATTAAGGTCAGGGAGTCCAAAGTTTTCTTCTGACCCAATTTCCTGTTGGGTTGATTCCCTTAGCCATTGCCAGTTTTCAGGCCCTAACAGACTGTGAGGATTTATGCTTGGAATTGTCTCGCTCCTAATTTGGCTGCTTTCCAGGGCTGCTGAGCCCATATTACTTATCCAGTCATACCTCCTGTGTAGTTGTGAACAAAATAGATCCTTCTCTTGGAAACATTCTTTAACAAAAGCTAAGATGTGCTTCATTCCCAGTGGTCTTATAGTACACTGGACACTAACCCTGTATTTTTAAGTCTTTGTGCTATTTCTTGATAGTTGTTAACATTGCATTGAGTTCATCTGTCCTAAGCTACCTAACTATTGAGTACAACAGTGTAAGTTAAAAGAAGGGTATTTTTATTTATCAGAGAGAGAAGGGCTCTGTACATGACCCATTGTATTTTCAGAGCCTTCAAGACTAATGGAAGGAAGTGAGGAAATTATCCCCAAACTAGAGACCTGATCTAAATGTTTGTGCTGAAGCAACCAAGGTGTCAGTTAATGGTCTTCAACTGAATAATGTAACAAGTCTACCACCCAGAAATTCAGTACAAAGTACCATGAGAAATACTGAAAGTATATAGGGCACTGATCATGAAATGTCAAGCAATCAATTTTACTGCAATGATAATTCAGTCACAGTTGAAACCTTAACCTCTGAATTGTTAAAGCACCTGATGCTCTAACAATTCTGCCAATCCACTCTACTGTGTTGCTAGTAACTGTCCTCACTCTGCAAGTCTGAAGTAGAAGCCAGTTTAGTCTCCAAAAACCTAAACATACAATTAGTTATACCTGACTACATGCTTCTGGCTACATTTGTAAGTGATCTGACAAAAATTGACTTTACTTACCCTAAAACTGTATAACCTGATATCAATATAAGAAGTTATTATTTTCTGATTGAAGAATTGTGAATCTGGTAAAAATATTTGATAACTGACAATTCTGAGTTCAGTTACTTTTCAGCTCAGTAGGGTCAATAAAATAAACATCAAATTCAACTGATTTTACTCTGGGTAACCTTCAAAAATATCACGCTAAATAAAAAGGCATTATTACTCTGTGATTCAGTTTCAGTTCACAGTAATTTCTACTTTGGAAATATTTCACAGCTCCATATTTTACTTTTTGTCAATTTTAAAACATTGGATGCTGTTGAAATTTTCTCTTTTCTTTCTTTTCTTCTCTTGTTTAAGTAACTAAAAATAACTTCTTTTATCAGGTGACAGCATTGGATACACTATCGTATCTAGTTCAATGCATTGCAGTTCTGAATTGATTGACTTTTCTCTTGCATTGGTGTTCAATAGAATAAGTACTTGTAATAAGCTATGGTCAGATGAATTGAACATAAATTTTATCTCCTTCAAGAGGATGTCTCATAATTCAGGAAGAGACTGCAATTAGCAATTAGCAAGCAAATGATGTTTAAAAATGTATTCATATTGTGGAGATTATAGTTTCAACTGTGACTGAATGCTCATTGCAATAAAGAGAATTGATTCTTCGTAATCAATGGTATCCCTGCAGGATCAGCTCTGATGTTTATTCTTGACAGCTAGTTGAAGGAAAGTATTCCCGATAAAGGTGTACTGAACTCAGGATCCAAGACCTACTGGCCCAATACTTTGTCCATTCAACTATTTTACTTTTACATTGTGCGTGTGTGTGTGTATAGGTGCAGGAGTGGCTGTGTGGTAAGTAGGTAGGTGCAGTAGTGGCTGTGTGGTAAGTAGCTTGCTTACCAACCACATGGTTCTGGGTTCAGTCCCAATGCATGGCACCTTGGGCAAGTGTCTTCTACTATAGCCTCAGGCTGACCAAAGCCTTGTGAGTGAATTTGGTAGACGGAAACTGAAAGAAGCCCATCGTATATATGTTTATATATATATGTATGTGTGTGTATATGTTTGCGTGTCTGTGTTTGTCTCCCCAGCATTGCTTGACAACCGATGCTGGTGTGTTTACGTCCCTGTAACTTAGCGGTTCGGCAAAAGAGACCGATAGAATAAGTACTAGGCTTCCAAAGAATAAGTCCTGAGGTCAATTTGCTCGACTAAAGGCGGTGCTCTAGCATGGCTACAGTCAAATGACTGAAACAAGTAAAAGAGCATGTATACATATATGTGTGTGTGTATGTATATACATATATGTGTATGTGTGTGAATATTCAGTGCTTCTTATGAAAGTGTGAAACTAAAATAAAGAAACCAGTTACATTTGTTGACATTACCTGTTAGAAAACCATTCTCTATAGCTCTGTTCTTTTAAAGAAGGGTGGAATAAATAATCCTTTACTTGAAAAACAGATAAGAATTAGCAACAGGAAAGGTATCTGGTTGTAAAACATTGCCTCAGTAAGATGTGTTCATCCAACCCATGCTAGCATGGGACAAAGGATGTAAAATATTGAGGGTAAATAGACATTTCAAACTTTATGATTGTTTTCTTTTTTCTGTAATAATAATGTTGTGTTTGTTTTTGCCCTCTGTACACCAAGTTCAAATCTTGCCATCTTTTTGATGTCAATGAAATAAAGTACCAGTCCTGCAAATTAACAGTATTGTTAGTGTGCCAAACCTTGTAGCACCTTGTTCAGACCCTTTATAGTTTGAATAATCAGCTGGCAAATTTAATCTATCACCTTGTTTAATACAACTACCTAGCTGCTTGGATACAGCATAGCTGACTCTGTTGCAAACATTCAGATCAAGTTTCCAGTTTGAGAGCAATTTAATAGCCTAGGAGGCCCTGAAAAAAAAAAGATGAATCATTTGCATTCTCCTTCCTTCTCTGATTAAACAGTAAAAAATAAACCTATGTTTTAACTCATAATATTGTAGTTGGTAGCTTAAATTCACATGAATGGTTAAGGATTTAATAGAGGGTACTTTTTCAGATTATCAAACATGTAAAGGTCTCTATATCCTAATGAATTCTTATGGATTTTGCTGTTAAGTTCAATTTTTATGGTGTTGGGCACAATGAAAGTCAAAGTTTCCTCTGAATTGAGCACAAAGTTAACTTCTCTACATGTGAATGAAATTAGAAATGTAAATTTTGTGTGCTACGCTACCCCACTGCAGTTGACCTTGACTTCAGCACTATTCAATTCCATTTCCATTCAGCTATTCCACTTCAGCGACTGCTTGCAGTTCTCTCCAAAATACATGATACCTATTATTCACACCCAGGTAAACTGAAACAACAGTAATCATCATCGCCACCACCTTCTTCTTCTTCTTCTTCTTCTTCTTCTTCTTCTTCTTCTTCTTCTTCTTCTTCTTCTTCTTCTTCTCCTTCTTCTCCTCCTCCTCCTCCTCCTCCTCTTCCTCTTCACAGCAACTCATAACGTAAGAGATGTGCACAAATTCATTTTTCTTATTGCCTCCTGGTTATTCATATCTTGCATGGACTCACTGTGTAACTCCTGCAGGTCAGACCTGAACACATTTCCAGCATGGTGAGCTTCTGATGTCTCATTCACTTGATCATTTATCTTTCACTTAGCTGTTATAATTTTAGTTATGATGCAGAGGGTGGATTTAAATTAAAAAAATTATTTCAGCCTAAGTACAGAGATGGCTTGTTTGGTTAAGAAGCTCACTTTGCAACCTTGTGGTTTCAGGTTCAACCCCACTGTGCAGTACCTTGGGCAAGTATCTTCTACTTGCCAAGGATAACTCCAGGCCATCCAATGCCTTGTGAGTGATTTTGGTAGTTGGAAACTATGTGGAGGCCTGTCATATATATATATATATATATATATATATATATATATATATATATATATAATATATATAATATATATATATATATATATATATATATATATATATATATATATATATAATATATATATATATGTGTGTGTGTCTTTGTGTCTGTGTTTGTTTCTCCCATCACCTGACAGCCAGTGTTGGCTTATTTACATCCCTATAATCTAGCAGTTCAGCAAAAGAGACTAACAGAATAAGTACCAGATTTAAAAACCAGTACTGGAGTCGATTTTTTTAACTAAATGTTTCGAGGTCGTGCCCCAGCATGGCCTCAGTGTAATGACTGAAGCAAATAAAAAAAAAAAGAAGAAAGATATCATATGTACTATTAGCTATTTTTGTTTTCCCAGATTGCAAAACAAGGAAGGCGAGCAGCAAAATCTTCACAACCAAATGAATCACAGGTAATTGAAAATGTTATTTGCTTTTCTTTTTGTCTTGAACTCATTATATAATAAATGTAATTACAATATTGGTTTCAAATTTTAGCACAAGGCCAGCAATTTCAGGGTGGGATTAAGTCAACTATCATGTGTACTTAATTTATTGACTCTGAAAAGATAAAAAGCAAAGTTGACCTTAATAGAACTTGAACTTGGAACATAAACGGATGAAATGTTACTAAGCTTTTGCCTGGCATGCCAACAATTCTGCCAGCTCACACCATAAAAGTAATTGTAATATTAAATGGTGTATAGCAGTGAGCTGACAAAATCATTACCACACCAGGAAAAATGCTTAGCAGCATTTCTTCTGACTTTACATTTTGAGTTCAAATTCCATTGAGGTTGACTTTGCCTTTCACCCTTTCAGGGTCAATAAAATAAGTACCTCTTGAACACTGGAGGTAATATAAATTGCTGGCCTTTGCCAAAATTTGAAATGAATATTTATTTCTTTATTGCCCACAGGAGTCTAAACATAGAGGGGACAAACAAGAATAGACAAAGGGAAAGAAAAAAAAATGAAAACATTCTTTACATTGGTTTGGTTGGAAAGTTGACAGCCACCAGCATTAACAATGCATTATTTGCTGAATGAAGAAACAGTTACTCAATAATTTTCTCGAGTTTAGCCCTCTTGCTACCAAATTTCTGTTGAAACCCTCTGCCTTTGTTTCAATTAATTTTTAAAATAATAAAGAATTTAGTAAATCTTTTTTCTGTTTTAAATTTTGGCACAAGACCAACAATTGAAGGTGAAGTTAGTCAATTACATTGACCCCCCAGTACTTAACTGGTACTTTATTTTATCATTCTCAATAGGATGAAAGGCAAGGTGACCTTACAGGATTTGAGCTAAGCACATAAAAAATTGGAAGAAATGCAATCCTACATGATAACAATTCTGTCAGCTCACTGCCTTATCTTTCAAAAAAAAATTTACATGAAATTTTTATTCAAGGTTCTAATTTAGATCACTTTAAAAAAGAAAATTTGTATTATAGAACTAGGACGGTCTCGAATGGGTTGGTTATGAAAGGGGTTCAATTATCTATATTTATAAGTTAAAATAAATAAATATTTTTTGCTACATTTATTTTTATTTAATGTTCAAAGTGCTTTTAAGTGTACTGCAAGTAAGAAAATTTTGAGAAATATCAATGTAGAAGTTAGACAGTTTCACCTGATTATTACAGAATCTATTTTGGAAGCTTTTGTTCCAAATTTAAACTTTGTATTCTGTCCCTCTCTGTCTCTTGGGAGGGAAAAAGATCTCAAACAACTAAAAATTAGTAAGATATTGTTATCGATTCAGTTTCTACAATATCTTCTCTCACAATAAAGACCTTGTACTTAGTCAAAATAAACTGATGGCTAAGATAATAGTAAACCATTGGACTGACTATATATCTTATTGTTCTTCTGTGCTGTGTGTATGTATGCGTGAGTGCATGTGTGTGTGTGTTTTGTGTCAATAATGCCCGTTTCTAATTATTTGTTCTTATGTAGTCATAATAAAGAGCTTGTTTACTTCTTTAATCTTATGTCTTTCAGTCAAACCTATTATTGCTGCTATATTTCTCATAGCCTGACAAACTGCACTTGCAACACTTCTTCTTAAGACTTTTTCATTCTTTCCATTTTTTTTTTTTTTTTTGTAGTCTTTTGTTTGAATTCCTTTTATGTTTCTGTGTATTCATCATTGTTTTTCCTGTCTGTGCACAGAGGCTTCTCTTCATTTTTTTCCTAAATATATTTTCTTTAGTCCTGTAATTGCCAAGAGATCTGTTTCTGCTACTTTGAATAATCTTCTGCCTGTTTCTCTTCTTGTTATATATACAACCTACTAATGTTACTTCATAATATAGTCAATTCTATGTTTTTAATAACTTTCCTGGAGATTATTTTTCATCTACTGAAGGAGAGCTGTGGTATATTTCAACATTGATCTCTCTATGACATTCTTTTTAGTTAGTTCATCATCATCATCATCATCGTTTAACGTCCGCTTTCCATGCTAGCATGGGTTTGACACATTCCTTGTAATTTTTTTCTTAATGTTTCATTTCTCTTTCAATCATGGCTTCAGCCAGGGTCTCTACATCTCATAATTCAACACACCAAGACATTATTACTTAACCCAAGAAACCAACAGGACATCTACGTCTGCTTGTAACTAGATAGGCACCTGAAACAATTAGCAAAAGCTTGGTGCACATTACCAAGTCATATCCACTAGCAAGTGACAGCTAGGCATGGTGCATGCCTGCATCATCATCATTGTTATTGATGTGACAAGTTAGCAGAATTGTTAGAGCATCAGAAAAATGCATGTGGCGTTTCTTCCAGTTTTATGTTTTGAGTTCAAATCCCACCAGAGTCAACTCTGTCCTTCATCCTTTTGGGGATGGAGGTGAGTGATAAAATATAGTACCTGTCAAGTTCTGGGGTCAATATAATCAACTTGTTTCCTCACCTTAAAACTGCTGGCCTTGTGCCAAAATTAGAAAGAATTATTATTATTATTATTTCACTAGTGCATGCTAATTTAGTTAGCAGGTATTTTATCTTGAAGTTGGGTGACAAGTCTCTTCAAATCTCAAGAATCTTCCTTAGGATTCTTACAGAATATAAAATAGTACTTTTCTGCAGGTCAACAATTCCAATTTCTTTCAGTAACATTCTGAGTTCAATTTCCACCAAAGTTGATTTTGCTTTTCACATTTTCAGAGTCAATAATATTAGTACAAGTGAAGCAGTGGTGGAGGTCAATGTAATCAGCTTAGCTTTTCCCCAATAATTGCTGGCCTTGTGCCTAAATTTGAAACCATTATTATTATTATTTTGGGATTGGCAGAATCATTAAAATCTCAGTAAAAGATGCTTCACTATTTGTTCTGGCCTTTACATTTTGAGTTCAAATCCCACCAATGTCAACTTTGCTTTTCCTCCTTTCAGGGTCAATACAATAAAGTACCAGTCAAGTACTGGTTTCACTGGTATCAAATAAATCTCTCCTCACAAAATTTCTAGTTTTGTGTCTAAATCAGAAGCTATTAAGGGTGATTGATTAGCGAATCATTAGAGTGTTGGAAAAAACGCTTTGCAGTGTTTGTTCCTGCTCTTTACATTCTGAGTTCAAATCCCACTGAGGTTAACTGTACCTTTCATTTTTCTGAAGTCAATAATGTGTGTGTGTGTGTGTGTGTGTGATATTGGTTTAAAATTTTAGCACAAGGCCAGCAATTTGGGGTTGATTGCATCAACCTCAGTGATCAACTGATACTTATTTTATCAATCCTGAAAGGATGAAAGGCAAAGTCAACCTCAGCAGAATTTGAACTTATATTGTACAGATGGACGAAATGTTGCAAAGCATTTTGCCTAACCTGCTAATGATTCTGCCAGCTCACCACCTTATGCATGTGTAATATTAGTCTACAAAGTTTTCTATTGCTATGATTTTATTGCAGGAGGAACCAGTAGTTGAAGTAAAAGCCAGAGTGTCAGGATGGGTAGAAGATTCCAACAAAAATCGGTAAGCCACAAGTATATATACATTTATATAGATATAGGCGTAGGAATGGCTGTGTGGTAAGTAGCTTGCTTACCAACCACATGGTTCCAGGTTCAGTCCTACTGTGTGGCACCTTGGGCAAGTGTCTTCTACTATAGCCACAGCCCGACCAAAATCTTGTGAGTGGATTTGGTAGACGGAAACTGAAAGAAGCCCGTCGTATATATGTATATATATATATATATATATATATATATATATATGTGTGTGTGTGTGTGTGTATGTTTGTGTGTCTGTGTTTGGCCTCCCCAACACCACTTGACAACCAATGGTGGTGTGTTTACGTCCCTGTAACTTAGCAGTTTGGCAAAAGAGACCAATAGAATAAGTACTAGGCTTCCAAAGAATAAGTCCTGGGGTCGATTTGCTCCAGCATGGCCACAGTCAAATGACTGAAACAAGTAAAAGAGTAAAGAGTATATGTATGTATGTGTGTGTGTATATAATTCTTTCTTATACAGGTCATATAATCTGAGGGATCTGAGGTGGTGGGGAAGGTTGCAAAAATGTGATGTAGTATTTATGACAATCCCAAAATATTCATGATGTAAGTAAAATACTGTATACATCAGTAGAAATTAGCCATTCACTGAATTCACTTATACATATGTATTCATGCATTTATGTATATAAATATATTTGCATCCATTTTTTTTTTCCATGATAACAGGGAGTTTTAAAGACCTGTTTTTTTTTTTAGTGAGAAATTTTTTTAATCCAGAATTCTTTGAAAGCACATGTTGAAATGTCAACAAGGAATGTCAACATATTCACCATTTCACTCAAGCGATGTAAAGCACAAATGTGTGCACGCGCGTGCACACACACACACACACACACACACACTGCACTGAAATTGCCTTGGTCCTCTGCCAACAGCTAATAAAAGAGTATAGTGATTTTGTCCATATCTTGTCCCGTATATTTTATCTGTTGTATGTGCTTCATTTTCCTTCTGTATATGAACATCATCATCATAAATGGCATCACCATTGTCATCATCATTCACCATCACCATCATTATATTTTAATGCATACTTTTCCATGCTTGCATAAGTCACATGAGAGTTTTTTGATGCAGAGTTTTGTATGGCTTGATGCCCTTTCTGTTACCAACCCCCATTAACACTAGTTTCCAAACAAGGTAATAATCTCCGAGTATATTGAACAACAAACAGCCCAGGCATGTCTTATTTGAAGAACTGGAAACAAATGACATTATATGAAGGAAACATTTGTTTACAAAAATTGCACAACGTGTCAGGACATAAAGAAGTCTGGATATGCTTTCACAGAAGATTGAAAGAAAACCCAACCATCAGTGAGGTCATTATTTACAACTGACAAGCAAACACGTGAAAATACAGGGAATTTGGGTTAACTTATTCAAAAACACATACATGTATATATACATGCATACATATATATACACACTCATAAACACACACACATGTACAACAGGCTTCTTTCAGTTTCCATTTACTAAATCAACTCACATATATTTTTGAGCCTGGTACTTATTCTATCAGCCTGAGGCTATAGTAAAAGACACCTGACCAAGGAACTGAACCTGAAACTATATGGATGATACACAGCCATGCCTATATATATATATCATCATCATCGTTTAATGTCCGTTTTCCATGCTAGCATGGGTTGGATGGTTCGACCGGGTCTGGGAAGGTAGGAGGCCGCACCAGGCTCCAGTCTGATCTGGCAGTGTTTCTACAGCTGGATGCCCTTCCTAACACCTACAACTCCGTGAGTGTAGTGGGTGCTTTTTACATGCCACCAGCACAGGAGTCTGAGGAGGATGGCAATGGCCATGATCAGTTGGTGCTTTTTACATGCCACCGGCACGGAAACCTGTCAAGGTGGTGCTGGCATTGGCCACATTCAGATGGTGCTTTTTACATGTCACTGGTACAGGTATCACATCTACAATTTCCATTTGATTTTCATTTTGATGTTGATGTACTAGATTCAATAGGTCTCCTCAAGCACAGAAGGTTGCCCTATGATCCAAGATACTTTTGAATGGGCTGGGACTGGTTATGCGAAACTGGTGTAGGATACAGCCGTGAGCCCACTTTATTTGCCAGGTCTCAGTCTTTCGTCATTGCCTCTCTGAGGCCCAACATTCAAAGGTCATGCTTGACCACCTCATCCCATGTCTTCCTAGATCTGCCTCTACTCTGGATTCCTTCAACTGTTTGGGAGTGGCACTTCTTCACACATCTCTTCTCATTCATCCGTAGTACATGACCATACTAGCGCAAACGTCTCTCTTGCATGCCACATCCTATGCTTCTTATGTCCAACATTTCTCTCAGGGCATTTACACTCTGTTGTGTGTGCACACTGACATTAAACATCCAACAGATCATACTAACTTTATTTCTTTCGAGCCTACACATGTCTTCCACAGTCACAGCCCATGTTTCACTGCCGTGAAACATGGCAGTTTGCACACATGCATCGTACAATCTACCTTTCACTCTGAGCAAGAGGCCCTTTGTCACTAGTAAGGGTAGAAGCTTTCTAAACTTTGCCCAGACTATTCTTATTCTAATGATAACACTCTCTGAGCATCCACCCCCACTACTAACTTAATCATCTAGGTAGCGGAAGCTATCAACTACTTCTAGTTTCTCCCCCCAGAGTGTGATGGAATCTGTTTTCTGAGCATCTGTAGTGTTTATTGCCCCTGTGCATCTGCTGCACACAAAAGCTATCTTCTCGGTTAATCTTCCTTTGATGTTGCTGCACCTCTTATGTGTCCATAGCTTACACTGAGTACATCTTATGGAGTTTCTACCTACACCTTTTCTACAGTTCGAGCAGGGCCACCTACCTGAGGGTGTGTGTGATGTGTTCGCCTTCCTACTTACTAGAACTTTGGTCGTTGCTACATTGACTCTAAGGCCTTTTGATTCTAAACCTTGCTTCCACACCCAAAATTTCTTTTCTAGTTCCGGTAGTGATTCTGCTATGAGGGCCAGGTCATCAGCATAGAGGAGTTCCCAAGGGCAACCTGTCTTGAATTCCTCTGTTATTGCCTGGAGGACTATGATGAATAAAACGGGGCTGAAGGCTGAACCTTGGTGGACCCCTACTTCTACCCGGAATTCTTCACTATACTCATTGCAAATCCTAACCTTACTAACGGCCTCTCTGTATAGGCCTGTACAGCCCTTATTAACTATTTGTCAATCCCCAGTTTCCTCATCGCCTACCAGATAAGGGATCGGGGGACCCTGTCAAAGGCTTTCTCCAAGTCCACAAAAGCCAAGTATAGGGGTTTATCTTTAGCTAGGTATTTCTCCTGCAGTTGTCGAACCAGGAATATGGCATCAGTGGTACTTCTATCTGGCACACAACTGAACTGCATCACATCTAAGCAAATTCTCTCCCTAATGAGATGGGCTATGACCCTCTCCGAGACCTTCATCACCTTATCCAGCAGTTTGATACCCCTGTAGTTATTTCTATTTAGAGCATCACCTTTACCCTTGTAGCAGTTGACTATGATGCTGCTACGCCAATCATTGGGTATGACTCCATGAACTACCTGGTTTACAATGCGGGTGACTAGGCCAAAGCCCACACCACCAGATGTTTTAAGCATCTCAGCAGTGATTCCTGATGGGCCATGGGCTTTTCCTGGCTTCATACCCTTAATTGCTTTATCTACCAGGGAGAGAGCCGTATATTCAGATAGCTGGTCCCTCTACTGGGTCAACATTTGGCAGGTTCTCCTCTTCCCATTCATTCTCTACGTTCAGAAGTCTTTCATAATGGCTTCTCCAAGCCTCTTTCTTTGCAGAATCATTAAAAGCAAGTGCACCATCATCCATGCAGACACATTTCCCTCCTATGACATCATAATTTTCTCTCACACACTGTCTTGCAATCCTAAATACTTCAGTTCTCTGGTCTTCATGTCGCTGGACATTGGCAAACTTCTTCTTTCCTGCTTCGCCCTTGGCTAGATAGATATATAGATACACACACACAGATCATCATCATCATCATCATTGTTTAATGTCCGTTTTTTCCATGTTGACATGGATTGGATGGCTTGACAATAGCTGGCCAGCTGGAGAGCTATCTAGGTTCCAAACTGTCTCTTTTGGCATGTTTTCTATGGCTGGATGCCATTTTTTATTCCAACCACTTACCGAGTGTGCTGGGTGCTTTTTATGCACTGCTGACATGGGTGCTTCTATGTGGTGCCAGTGGAAATGCATTGCACATGGCACTGACATTAGTGCATTATACATGGCACCGGCAAGAGGGCGTTTTACATGGTACCAACACCTGCATGACAAAGACCTCTCAGGTGAGAAAGAAAGTGGGAGCATGGCTATAAAGGACACACATAAGTCTATAAAATATATTTTTTTCTGACTGAATGGACAGACATGTTCATATGTTATTGTGTGTGTGAAGATGTAGGACTATGAAAGAGTACAAGACAAGACATTAATTCTTTGACAAAATGTGGCTAACAACAGCAAGATCAGTATTTACAATACAGAATTCATTTAACAAATTTATATATTTTTTTTTTCCTCTTTTTGTAGCAAATCAAAGAATTCTTCAAACATCCTGGAAGAGTAAGTAGCAAAATATTTTATATTTTTTTATCATTTAATCCTTTTAATTATAGAATGTGGTGGTCAAATTAAGGCACTGGCTGCAGATTACTTGTTCTCCTAATTTCAAATTTTACTAGAAAGCTTGGGTTAAAGGGCAATATTATGCTTGCCTTAATTCGTCTAATTGAAAAACAAATTCAGCTTGACCTAACAAGTCACTTAATCAGCCAGAAAATGGCAACCAAATCTCCCACAAAATCACTCTTACTTTTGTCTTAAAAAAGAAACAGCAAATTTTATAAACTAGTTCTTAGAGACAATATGGCATGGTTGTGAGCGGAATATAAATCTACTTTAATCTATCTGATTGATTGTTAACTACTTCACAGTTGAATGGATTAAAAGTAAAATGTGGATATAAATAAACATGTTCAAGCTATGCTGTCACACCCTGCCTGGTTGGCTGCTTCATACTTTTAAAGCTAATTGTTGCAAGAAACATGGATTCAAATTTACAACATTCATTATATTTACATTTGGCATATGGAAGTTCACCCTGCTAGAAATGGCTGCAAAATCTTCATCAAATCACATCCTGCCATCTTATAAAAGAAAAGACACATTGGATAGATATACTGTGTATAATTAAAACATACAAGAGGATCCTTGTTAAATAGATCTTGAAGAAAAGCTGAGATGGTCATGACTTGAACATGTTTTGTTGTAGAACTACTTGATCAGGACAATCCTAGAACTAAGCATCAACAGACTTAAAGTAAACCTAACAAAGACAAAAGTTTTATGTAAGAAGAAAGAAGGCAGGTCTCTTATTTCTTTATTGCCCAGAAGGGGCTACACACAGAGGGGACAAACAAAGACAGACAAACAGATTAAGTTGATTATATCGACTCCAGTGCGTAACTGGTACTTATTTAATCGACCCCCGAAAGGATGAAAGGCAAAGTCGACCTCGGCAGAATTTGAACTCAGAACGTAGCAGCAGGCGAAATACCACTAAGCATTTCGCCCAACATGCTAACAATTCTGCCAGCTCACCGCCTTGAAGGCAGGTCTCTACTGCCATCAAGGAAGTTGCCTTGCACACTATGCAGAAAAGGGGTAGGTATAAATTCCATAAGTGTATACACTGTAAATAGTGGTTACACAAGAAATGCAGTAGAGTCACAGGCAGGCTAACAAAGATGGACTTTATATGTAGCTGGTACACACGTACAGTCATCAGTAAGAGCATCATGATGTGAATTCTTATGAATATCTGGAAAGCTCCCTAAAATTGACAGTTTCTATCAACTAGGTGACCAAATTAACAGTGGTGATGGGTGCTATTACTTTGCTAACAACAGAGGGATTCCCTTTGTCAGTGAAGGAGAGGTTGTATAATGTTTTTGTAAAAGTGTGATATTGCTTAGTAGCAAAACATAAGCACTGAGTGCAGAGGCTGCAGGAAGGCTGGAAAGAAATGAAGCAAGTATACCCTGCTTGATGTGCAATGTTAGCATGCATGAACAATGCATCACAAGGCTTTGGTCAGCCTGAGGCTATAGCAGAAGACACTTGCCCAGGGTGCCACTATTACCTTTTTTTTTAGGGTAGCATTTTTAATTCAATATTTCTACCACCGATGGACATACTTATAAAATAAAAAAAAAATAGTATAAACTCATAACTTTCAGAAACATTTTTTCATGCTCAGAATTGTTGATGCATGGAATAAACTATATGCATTAGTTGTTAGCATTCAGGACACCCCATCCTTCAAAAACCTGGATATAAAGGGAATCGGATAGAGTGTGCATGAGAGAAAAATGTGCTGGTATAGGAACATTCTACATGTGAAGGATGACAGTTGGGTAAAGTAGTGGAAAGCGACCCAAGTGAAAGGAACCAGCAGAAGAGGGAAACTGAAGATGTAGGAAGAAGTGAAAGTGAACCACTTTTTCCCATTTCTATTTTCTTCGCCAAGGAAAATATGAGTGGCAAGGTACTGAGCTGGATAAAACACATCTGACCCATGCAAGCATGAAAATTTCAGCATAAAATTATATAGTTGTTTTATGAAGACAATTATAGGAAGTACAGAAGCGAGATATGACATCGTTTGTGCATGTACCTTATCAAATGTCAGTACATGTGTGAGTCCGTGAGTGAAAGAGAGAGAGAGAGCAATGAGGAGAGAACTGAAAGAAGTAGCTACTAAATGTTTTGTATGACAGATGGCTAAAGTGGGAGAGACAGAAATAAGGTAGTCTAAAAGTTATGTGAATGAAAGACAATTGGATGAGAGTATGAGCAAAGTAGCTAATAGGGAAAAACTATCTGATGTTATCTTTTCCTGTTTATCTTTGTATAATTACACCAACACTCAATTTTTAAAAAATTTAAGCATAGACTGCCCCAGTGTGGTATCAGTTCAATAACTGAAACAAGTAAAAGAGTATAGACACAAGTATATTCATGGTTAAGAGTTATTTGCTTTACAGTCATGTATTTTTTATCGTGGTCTTTGGGTTGACAAAAAACTTGAATCAAATTTGGCATATGGAAGCAGTGTTGTAGCCTATGGCATGTGTGTGTGTATTAAATTCCTATCGGAACAAAGAAAAAGAGTAAAACAATTATTCAGTAAAAAGTGCTCAGTGATATAGGTAGCTGACTGAAATAAATACTGAGATCAATATGAAACAACAACAATCTTCAAAGGTGGTACTCCAACATGACCACAGTTTCACTACTAAAACCATATTATTTTAAGTTTCCAAATAGAAAAATTTGAATGATATATTTGCTATTTAATTTTTATTTAGGTAGCAGCTGCTACCCGAACAGAATAGTTTCTTAAAATTTCTAAGAGTAATTTTTACTATTATTTTCAAAAGATATTTCTTTATTTGTTTGTTTTTATTTTTTCTCTGTGTCTGTGTGTGTTCAAGTTGTGATTTTATTTGGTTTTTGAAAAATAAAATCAATAAATTTATTATATAAAAAAGAAAATGGAACAAAAAACATTTATGCTATTAATGTTGTTGATTTTGTTGTTTAACCCAGCATTATCCCGGGGTCTAAAAACAATGGTAGACCTAAGGTTAAAGATATGACCACTCCATCTATTCTTCAGACATGGATTATCTAGACCATTGAGCTTTGTGTATATAGTGCTCAAGTGCACAACAACTCATGAGAAAAGATTAACCCTTTCGTTACTGTATTTCTGTTGAAATGCTCTGTATTTCTTTCAATTACTTTAAATATAACAAAGAATTTAGTAAAATAACTTACTTATCATTCGACAAGTGTTAGGAACATAAATCGTGACTAAGGTTTGGTGGAAGATTTCAATTCAAAACTTATGAAAACAAGACATTTGTACTCAGAGCCAGAGCTGGTTTCAGCCGGGTTGGTAACAAAAGGGTTAAAAGAGAGGAGAGAAAGCAGCAATAAGTCAGTGACTCAAGACAGCAAAGAATCTTGAAGTAAAGCACAGTACACAATATAAAACATTAAAAGACAGAAAAAGTGAATAGTAAACATGCTATGAAGACAAAAGGGTGCATAGGCATGTCAGGAGTTGTGTTGGTAAAGTTTGGAAAGCATGGAATTTTGAAGGATGGAGTGTTTTGTGTGCTAACAACTGATGCATCAATAATTCTGAACATGAAAAAAATGTTCCTGAAAGTTATGGGTACTATACTGTTTTTTTTTTATCATTTTATAAGTATGTACATATGTGATAGGGAAATTGAATTAAAACAGACAACCTAAAAAATGTCACAGTGGCTCCTTGAGTAAGTTTCTTCTGCTATAGCTTCAGAATGACCAAAGCCTTGTGAGTGGATTTGGTAGAGAGAAATTGAAAGAAGCTCATCTTGTGATGGGGGGGTAGTGTTTCTCCCCACCACCACTTGACAACTGGTGGTGGTGGTGCATTTACATCCCCATAACTTAGCAGTTCAGCAAAATAAACTGATAGAAACCAGGCTTTAAAATATATGTAAGTACTGAGGTAGATTCATTCAACTAGAATTCTTCAAGCAGTGCCCCAGCTTGGCCACAATCTAATGACGGAAACAAGTAAAAGATAAAAGATTTTATTGAATCAAAGTATTGTGGAGAGACTCCTTTTTTATGAGGTCATTGATGACAGTCGAAGTGATTTAGCCAAGGAAATAAGGTACTGGATTCCAAGCTTCGAGCTTGTAAGTTCAATTCACTTCAAGCATCTTATTATGTTCTTAGGTAGAACATGTTATTATATGTGCTTCAATCCACCTAAATGTCAAAAATAAGTACTCAATCATCATATTTCTGTTGAAATACTCTGTCTTTACTCCAATTAACTTTAAAAATGGTGAAGAATTCAGTAAAGTAATTTAGTCCATTATTAAGTTGGTGTAAAGAATATAAGTTAGCATGGGATTTTGTTGGAAGGTTTTAATTTAGAGCATGTTAAAAGTGGAAGTTTATATTATAGAAACAAGGATGGGCTAAGTCAGATTAATATCAAATAGAGTTAATGTTGTGGAAGTCAAGTTAAGCACCAGCTGTCAAGGACTTAAGTGGAGATACGTTGTTGGGTTGTATACATAATGAACCTATAAAATTCTTGGAAATTTCTCAGAAAGATTCGTGTCAAAATGTGCAAATAGTAATGAAATACAGTTTGGAAATATTAATTCACACAACAACAACAAAAAAATAAGAGTTCAAGGAAATTGATGGCACTCTGCATCAACAAAAATTAACTTGTGAAGTTCGTGGACTTGCATGAGTTTGTATGCATGGTCCAACCCATGCCAACATGAATCAAATGAAACTTAGACATCAACACTTTAGCATTTAATCCAGCCTCTCACACACCATTGAAATTTCCAAGCTACAAAATAAAGCAAGACCAATTCAAAATAATGTGAATAAATAAGCAAGACATTTGACTAAGAAATCTGAATGCTAAAGAGTTAGATGATGATGGGGGTGGAGTGATGGTGATGGTGGCGGCAGCAGTGGTGTATGCTGAGGATTCTAACATTCTTAAAATGACCCTTTTGTTTGAGAGAGAAAAAGACTCTTCAACTGAAAAATCTCCCCACGACATACAAACATATTCAAACTTATAATTCCCATATAAATGCCTAGTCTATGTCTGTAACTACATCTGTATACAGGTGTGTGTACATGAGAGAAAGTAGAGAAATCATAATGTTTTTCTTTGTATTTTCTCTTGATGTTGTTTTTATTTTCAGTAAGTCAGTCCTCAGTACATGGTAAACTTCTTTAATCTTCACTTTCTCTTTGGAGATACTCTGTTTTTTTGTTCATTTATTTATTCTTTGTTGTTGAATTATCATTTTGTGAATTAACATGATGTACTGTTCATTTCAACTTGTGTGTGTGTATGTATGATATATATATATATATATATATATATATATATATATATACATATGTGGAGGCGCAATGGCCCAGTGGTTAGGGCAGCGGACTCACGGTTGTAGGTTCGCAGTTTCGATTCCCAGACCGAGCGTTGTGAGTGTTTATTGAGCGAAAACACCTAAAGCTCCATGAGGCAGGGGGTGGTGGCAATCCCTGCTGTACTCTTTCACTGCAACTTTCTCTCATTCTTTCTTCTGTTGGCCTGCTCGCTTAGCCAGTGGGGTGGCGTCATTTGAAGGCTAAAACAATGCAAAACACATTGTGACCAGCAATGTGTAGCAACATCTGATAGCCTGGTCGGTCATGGTGATCACGGTGATATATACATATATATGATGATGAGGAACAATGATGATGATATATATAAATGTCTATTTCAATGTCAGGTTATATATAAGAACAATTTGATATTAAACCAAAGGATTACACAATACTTGTGGTGAAGCACATGTTAAACTTTTACAAGCAAAAGGCAGAAAGTTTGTGTTCTTTGCCTGTGCTTTACTCAGGTTCTTTTTGGCTTTATATAGTCTTTGGCAAGTTGTTTTTAGGAGTAGATGGAGCTGTGTGGAATGATAATTAGGTGTGGTGTAGGTAGACTGGAGAAGTAATTGTATAGGATGGGGAAAGGGGTAGAGGAGAAAATGTAGGGTGTAGCTTGCTAGAAAGTTATTGTGGGAAGATATTATTTGGTGTATGTGGGAACTTTATGGATTAGGACTCAGTCAAGTATGGAACTAATTGTGTAAACAATGTGTCAAATTTCGGTCATGACATTTTTATATAAATAGTTGGTTTTGGTCAGTCCAAAGCAATAGTAGCAGACACCTAGGTCGCTACACAGTGAGACTGAACCTGAAGCAAACTTTTTTAGCTACACAGCCATTCTTGTACTTGGCTCAAGGATAGAAATTTGATGAAAGAAAACAGTTAATTATATCTATTATAGTACATGACCAGTACTTCGAAATGCGTAGCCGTATTTCGTCTGCCATTACATTCTGAGTTCAAATTCCGCCGAGGTTGACTTTGCCTTTCATCCTTTCGGGGTCGATAAATTAAGTACCAGTTATGCACTGGGGTTGATGTAATCGACTTAATCCCTTTGTCTGTCCGTGTTTGTCCCCTTGTGGGCAATAAAGAAATATGTATTTCTACTCTGAATGAATGAAAGCCAAATCCAGCCTTGGCAGAACTTGAACCTAGAACAAAAAGTTTTGTATGTAAATGTCAAAAGGCATTTTGTGATGCAGCAGGCTAATGTTTCTGCCAATCCACAACTCTAAATAATAATGGTTTCTGATTGAGGCACAAGACCAGCATTTTAAAGGGAGATTGGTAGTAAATTCCATTGAATCCATTTGACTCATAGTTTATTTTATGAACCCTGAAAGGACAACAGGCAAAGTTAACCTAGGTGGGATTTGAACTAAGGACATAAAGAGCTGGAACAAATGTTGCAAGGCCTTTTTTCTGATGCTTTAACCATCCTGCCAGTTCACTGCTTTAACTGCCTTAGATGATAAAAATCATAATAATTTCTTTAACAGTCATAAAAACTAGATGGGAGGCCTTGAACAAAAGATAAGGAACTGAAAGGTATTAACAGTTTGTTGTTTTTTGTTTGTTTATTTTTTTTTTAATCTCCTATCATGTTTGATAGTTGTATTTAGTAAAAGGAAGAAAAGAAAGAAAAAAGCAAACAAACAATTCTGCAGGCAAATGTTGTAGAATGAAATAATGGTGTCTGTTATTAATCGAGAGAAGTAGTCAGGCGAAAGATGAAACAAAGGAAACTAGTAAAAACTTCCTTCCTTCCTTTCCATTGGGAGAAGAATCATTAGCAAGAACAACACCACTAACAACAATAATAACATTAACCAATAACAAACAGTTTTGGCTTCCTGTTCTCTTGTTGAAAGATATATATTGAAAAAAAAAGTAATGCTGTTTTAGCATCAACTTCTCACCACTGAAAATCTGCTCCAAATCTTCTCTCCAACGAATCAGAATGATTGTGTTTCTCCATCCCAAACCCAAACACACACACACACACACACACACACACTCTGATTTCTTCCCTTTGTGTATATTTACTTACTTTCTCTTCATAATCGTAATCTTCCACACATATGTAACGTTCATAACATATGTACAGGTCATCGAATTCTGGAATGCTGCCAGCACATCGTTGCCTCTCATTCACTTATTATGGCATTCATAGAATTCTCTGCGAACAATAAGATATTTCTATAACTATGCAACTCAATTGAACATTTAAAAGATCTTGGCCAAGTTTTTACATTTACACACACTCACCTGCTCTCTCTCTCTCTCTCTCTCTCTCTCTCTCTCTCTCATCTTTTCTTTCTATATTTTTTTATAGGAGTGTCTTTTTTTAAATTTTTTTTTATATCCCCCTCACTCTCTATCTTTCTCTGCATTTCCTTTCATTTTCCTCATCTTTGCTATTCTGTAACTTCTCTGTTCTTTCTCCTTCAACTCCAAGCATTCTGGTTTATTGTTTTTTCTTCTGGGTTTTTTTTTTTTTGTTACAGTATAATTTTTTTTAGTACTGCATCACCTGTCTAACTCCTTGCCATTTTTTGGGAGAAAGAGTAACATTGAATTAGCTATATTTTTTTTAATCATAAACAGAGATGGGGGATAAAAAAAAAAGCAATAATAAATGTTTCATTTTCCTTTTTGGCAAATAAAAAAAAAAAAAAGCAATAATAAATGTTTCATTTTCCTTTTTGGCAAATAAAAAATTGTTGTTGTTATTAATATTATTATCATTTCTATCATTATATAATTATTATTATATAACTTATCATTATTATCATTGCCATCATCACCATTGATTAAGTGTAAAAAAAAAATCAGTAATTCAACGCAGATGTTTTTCATGTTGTTGTTAAAAGTTTGTCTTGTTTCTTTCATCTGTTGTTCTCAGATTATTAATATTCTTACAAAGAACTTAGGTACATACACATAATTACATAAATAAATCATCATCATCTTCATTGGCTTTACATCTGCTTTTCCAAGTTAACAAGGGCTGGACTGAACATTTTGAGACAATATTTTATGGAAGGACACCCTTCCTGATGCCAATTTTTTATTATCTATGATAATATGCACAGACACACACATGCATGTGTGTGCGTGCACACACACACATACACACACACACATGTACACTGAAAGGTCATTGTTTTTTGAACAAAGAAACAATCTGAATCAAAGTTTCCACTTTCTATCTCCAACATCCTTCATCTTCCTTTCACTTTCCATCTCTGACCAACCAGCCTCCACTTAGTGTGTGTGAGTGTGTAATGTATGTATGTACATATGTATGTAAGAATGCATGTTATTTTCTCAATCATTAAAATGGAGGTGGTGACAGAAGCCATTATATTTACATTAAGACTCCATCTACTTCCCACTTCAATCTATAACTCATTCAGTCTCCTATTCACTGTACCACACCACTTGCATATTGAAAGATAGCTCTTGATTTGTCCATCCCTCACCATCACCCTTTATCACTCTTTCTCTCTTCCACCAAGCACTCATCTAAGGGGTGATGACCTTTAGTCTGTTCATATTTATCACCCCTACCATCATCCACCATTATTGCTAGTTATCCTTCTCTCTCATCCCTGTCACGCTTCATCGATGTCCATCATTTTCTCTTACTATCACTCATCTTTATTACTAGCTATCATTCATGCTCTCTCATACCATCATTCATCTTTACTGCTCATGCAAACTTTCTATTCAGTTTCCTTATCAACAACCCACATATAGCTGCTTATCTCTGTCTCTCCTTCATTCTCTTCTTATCTATCACTCTCACTTTCTATCCTACCCCTATAACATTCAAATTCAAATGCTCTCTTCTTTCACCCTCTTGGACATCAGTCTTTTTTCAGTTCACACTCTCAGTCATGCTTGCTGCAAATGAGTAGAGGCACATATAGTAGAGAGGACTCTTTAGTCTTTCAGAGAAGTACAAGACATTCTCTTTCTAGTGCTGTTAAAATGTACCCAGTACACTATCTAGAGTGGTTGGTGTTAGGAAAGGCATCACACCATTGAAATCATACTAAAATGAAATATATGAGCAAGATCTGATCTTTCAAACCAGGGCAACATTACCTCCTTCAGGCACTTGATGTAGGCATCTGTGTTGAGTCTGAGGCCATGTGGGAAGATGAATGGAGGCATAATGTCACCATCACTAGTAATTACTCCAAATACCATGATATTGACTTGATGTTTGATTTTCAAACATCTTGGTACATGTTTTGGGGACATGGCAAGCCAATGGTTGTTCTGTTTGTTCACCATCTGATCCTGGCAGAAATGTTTCTTATCTGAGAAAAACCAAAGTATGTTCAGTTGGAGGAATGCTTGAGTTTGTTCAAAAGCTTTGTAGCACAGTCTTTCCTCTTGTCCTTGATGGCTTGGGATAAAAATTGGCCCTTTCTCATCTTGTATGCAGAATACCAAATATCTGCCTGATAAGAAACTCAAACACTCCTATGTCCATGGTGATGGACTTGGAGAGATTGTTGTCAATCATGGTTTGGATCTCACCAACAAATTCAGGAGCTTTTTTTATCAGAGCAACCAGAGTGAGTTTTCTAAACTGCTGTACCTTCATAATCAATCATTAGACTTATCCAACTCTTTCTGAATCCTCTGCACTGTCCTTAGATTGACACCCAAATACTCTGAAACGTTCACATTGGAGATTCAATTGCAAATGCCAAGCAGTACAGCATGTTGTTTCCAAATCTCTGGAAGAATGAATTGTGTCATGGTGCTGTTTTTCTCACAGATGATGCCCAACTGACCCTACTATACTGTGTAGTCAACAAAATCAAAAACAAAAAAATGCTCAAAATTAAAAATATAAAATGGCAACAATTTACCCATCACACCCGGTATATGTGAAGGTATGTGGCCTAGTAGTTAGGGTGTTGCATTCATGATCATGAGATGGTGGTTTCGATTCTCAGACTGGCTGTGCATTGGGTTTTTGAACAAAACACTTCATTTCATGTTGTTCCTCAGCTGTAAATGAATAACCCTACAATGGACTAGCATTCTGTTCAGGGGGAATATTGGCCTGTACACCCAGCCAGCGAGGTGGCATCATTTGAAAACTAAAACAGTGCAAAGCGCATTGTGACTAGCAATGTAAAACAACATCCAATAGTCTGGTCAATGCCACAATATATATGCAATGAGTTGCCACATTTTTCCTTCACCAAATTTACTCACAAGGCACTGGTCTTCTCAGGGTTAAAGTAGAAGATACTTGCCCAAAGTGTCACACAGTGGAACTGAACCTAAATCCTCATGGTTGCAAAGCAAACTTCTTAACCACACAGTCACAGCTGTTGACTGATTGCAATAAAAGGAGTGAAGCAGAACTAGTGCACATGTTTATCGTTGGCATAGTGGCCCTAAATACCACAAAATCTATCTCAATACATGAGACCTGAGTTCAAATCAAGAATCTCGCAAACCAAATATAAAAACATAATATAAGTTTGTCACCACAATGCAATAGACAGTGTTTTGTAAAATCATGAGCAGGTATCTCTATCATCAGTGTATGTACATGCTATGTTTTTTTAGTCAATATCTGTATGTTATTTACATTCTGAGTTCCAATCCTGCAGAGGTCAATATTGCCTTTCATCATTTTGGGCTTGGTAAAATAAGTACCAGTTGAGCAGTAGGGTTGGTGTCATTGACTTACTCCCAGCCACAAAATTACTGGCCTTGTGACAAAATTTGAAAATAGTATCTATCTATTATGACTAATAAACATCTATGAATTGTTTTTCCATTCAGTCAAAATATACATAGTATTATGTCAACATCCATTGACTGTGTTCAACCAGAGATTGACATTGTGCCTTCCTGTTCAGTCATTTTTTCACTCTACTTATAACCATTCAAAGTCCATTGATGGCATCTATCCTACCAACATTCATAGAATTTGGCTATCTAGTCAATACTGAATATTATGCTTTTATATTTAGTTTTCCTTCTTCTATTTACACATTGTTTAACTTCACTACATTGTCCTTCTCTTCATTCAATATGTTGTTCTTGGCTATCCTGTTAATATCCATTCACTGCGTCTACCTAGTCAGCATCTACATGGCATTTATCTAGTCAACATCTACATGTTGCATCTGTCCATTCAGTTGACATTTTTATAATTCATTATAAATGCTTTTCTTTTTTCCCATATTTTTTAGTGAAAGATTGCGTCCTAAGAACATCTTAGAAGAAGAGGAATCTGATTCTGGTTAGTAACCATTATATTGATATATTCAGGCATGTTTTCAAACAGATTTAATATAAGTTTTGAAAATAATTTGAGTTTCAAAGTCATTGTTAGATGCTTGCAAAAGAGATGGTGACATTGGTATGGGAGAACTGCATGCAAGTATGAGAAGAGTGACCACATTGGTTAGTATGAGAGAGAGGATTATATTGTTGGGAGAAAGACTGCTACACTCATATGAGAGAGAGATGGTCAAATGGCGTGAGAAAGATCACCATATAAATAAGAGAAACAATGGCCACTCTAGCATGGCGAAAGCAACCACATTGATATGAAAAAGATAACCTGGCTGATATGAGTGAGATGACCACTCTGCTATTAAAGAGATAGCAACATTATCATGAAAACGATGACCTTACCAAAATAAGAAAAATGGTTACATTAATATGGATATGTAAAACAAATTAATGATGGATGCTGTGCAAAAAAGGGTTGTGGGATGATGGATAACAGTAGACCATTTCATAGCTGAGTTTGGTTAGATCTGAAAATTTTGAATGTATATATATATAGTCTAGTCATCCATATAGTCAATCAGGTGATACATTAAGGAGTAATACTCAATGACTGGTGTAGCAGCACCATAGTCAACTGCTACAAAGATAATGGTGATGCATTAGATATGAATAATTACAGAGATATCATGTTGTTGGATCAGGTAATGAAAGTCATGGAGAGGGTCATAGTCCAACTAATTAAAAAGAGAGTTAGTTTAGATGAGATGCAGTTTGGGTTTGCGCCAGGGAAAAGCACCACTGATGCTACATTTCTGGTAAGACAGCTGCAGGAAAAATACCTAGCCAAAGACAAACCTCTGTACCTGGCTTACATTGACATGGAGAAAGCCTTTGACAGGGTCTCCTAATGCCCTATCTGGTGGTCAATGCAGAAACTAGGGATAGATGAGTTGTTAGTGAGAACTGTATAAGCCATGTACAGGGATGCTGTCAGTAAGGTGAGGGTTGGCAACAAGTATAGTAAAGAATTCAAGGTAGGGTTAGGGGTCCACCAAGGATAAGTCCTGAACCCTTTTTATTCATTATATTCTTGCAGGCAATAACAGAGGAATTCAAAACAGGATGCCTCTAGGAGCTTCCCTATGCTGATGACCTCGCTCTAATAGCTGAGTCACTATCAGAACTAGAAAAGTTTCAGGTGTGGAAGCAAGGTCTAGAATCAAAGGGCCTTAGAGTCAATCTAGCAAAAACCAAAGTCTTAATAAGTAGGAAGGCAGACAAATCACAAATCCCTTCAGGTAGATGGCCCTGCTCAATCTGTAGAAAAGACAGGTAGAAACTCCATAAGATGTACTCGGTGCATCAATGGACACAAGAGGTACAGCAATATCAAAGGAAGGCTAACTGGGAAGATAGCTTTTTGTGTGTGGCAAATACTCAGGGGCAATAAACACTGAAAATGTGCAGAAAACAGCTTCCATCACATGCCAGGAAGAAAAACTAGAAGTAGTTGATAGCTTCTGTTACCTAGGTGACCAAGTCAGTAGCAGAGGTGGATGCTCTGAGAGTGTAGCTGCTAGAATAAGAATAGCCTGGGCAAAGTTCAGAGAGCTCCTACCTCTGCTGGTGACAAAGGGCCTCTCGCTCAGAGTGAAAGATTGACTGTATGACGCATGTGTTTGAATAGCCAAGCTGCATGGCATCAGAACATGACTGCTGAGCACATGCGTAAGCTTGCAAGAAATGAAGCTAGTATGCTCCGCTGGATGTGTAATGTCAGTGTGCATACATGACAGAGTGTAAGTGCCCTGATAGAAAAGTTGGACATAAGAAGCATCAGATGTGGTGTGCAAGAGGGATGACTGTGCTGGTATGGTCATGTGTTGCATATGGATGAGGACATCAGTGTGAGAAAGTGTCACACTCTAGCAATAGAGGGAACCTGTGGAAGAGGTAGACTCAGGAAGACTTGGGATGAGGTAGTGAAGCAATACCTTTGAATGTTGAACCTCATGGAGGCGATGATAAGTGACTGAGACGTTTGGAGATATACTGCGCTTGAGAAGACCTGACAAGCCAAGTGAAACTGTAACCGTGGCCTATGCCAGTGCAGCATAACTGGCCCATTTAAGAGTACCCTTCAATCATTGGGTAATAAACTGTGCTTGCGAAAACCTGTTGAGTCATGTGAAGTCATTGCTATGGCTAATGCCAGTACCGCTTAACTGGCACCCATGCTGGTGGCACGTAAAAAGCACCATTCAAGCATGGTCAATACCAGTGTTGCCTGACTGGCTCTCATGCCAGTGGCACGTAAAAAGCACCATTCAGTGCGAGTGCCACCTGACTGGCCCTCATGCCGGTAGCACATAAAAAGCACCCACTACACTCTCAGAGTGATTGACATTTGGAAGGGCATACAGCTGTAGAAACTTTGCCAGATTAGATTGGATCCTGGTGCAGCCTTCTGGCTTGCCAGCCCTCAGTCAAAGCATCAAACCTATGCCAACATGGAAAGCGGACGTTAAACAACAATGATGATGATGACATATATATATATACGCATGTATGTGTGTGTGTGTGCGCGCGCGCGTGTGTGTGTATGTACAACAGGCTTTTTCCAGTTTCTGTCTTCCAAATCTGCTCACAAGACTTTGTTGGCTCAAGGCTATAGTGGAAGATACTTGCCCAAGATGTCACACAATGGGACTCAACCCAGAACCATGTGTTTGAGAAGCAAACTTCTTACTACACAGCTACACCTGTTCAGAATTGATGCAAGAAAAGCTGTTCTACAACAAGAACTTCCAGTCTGTGTTGGCACTATAAAACTTGCATCAGAACTCTGCATGAACTGTAGTGCAGTGGACCAGATATGACAGTGGTGTGGAAGAGAACAATGAAATCATCCTCTGTGCTCTTGTTCAGTTCAGTATCCTTGCACCACTGACATGTGAAGTTATACTGAACAACTGTTGTCATGTGTAGAATAGACCTAGTTATCAGTCCATTCTTAAGATCAACTCACTTCCTAATTTTGGCAAGATGAAATCAAGGCATCCCATGAGTCAAACTAGCTTCTACAAACATGATCCTCTGAATTTGTATATAAGAATCTTTGAATATAAGAAACTAGAATAGATATTACAAGGCATTTTGTCCAGCACACTCATGTCCCAACCAATACACACATATTTCAATATTGATCTCTTTATGATGTCCCTTCCAGTTAGTTATGTTTCAATATCTTTTTGACATACTCCTTGTATTTTTTTCTTAATGTTTCATTTCTTTTTCAATCATGACTTCAGTCAGGGTCTCTACATCTCATAATTTAATGTGTAGGGAGAGTGGGGTATGCCTGCTTTATTCCATCTCTAGTTCATTCAAACACACACACACACACATACACATCAGCTTCCCTCCTCTCTCAACTTTCTCATCTCCCCACTGCCATTCTAGGAGGGCCTCACAATTTGTAATGGGAAAAATAATCTCTTAAAAGAAAGAAGAGAGAGAGAGAAAGAAAGAAAGAAAGAAGGGGATAAAGGCAAAGCTAAGCTGATTGTGCATTGATGATTTAATTATGAAGTAGCCAGACTTAGACTAATCTTTTGCCTTACATTCACATTCCAAACGTGTTGCCATATTAAGCCCCACCACAGTTTAACATTTGCAATATTGGCCAGTTTTATTCCTTGTCCACCACACTTGGTTTCTTATCATCTTCATTTCCAGGATAAACTTGAAATATTAATTACTTAAAATATGTCAGCATCATCATTGCCGTCATCATCACCAGCAAGAGATTTCTGTGTGTGTGTGTAGGTGCGTGTAGTTGTTTGACCTATTCAAATAACCACTCAGATCTTCCCCAACAAATCCCTCCTACTGTTTTCATTTAAATGGAATGTCTATATTTAGTTCTACATCTACATTGAGTGAACCAATGAGGGAGTCTCTCAGTAGTCATGCAATCTGCTACAATTAGTAGCATCCAGATTTTCCTTGACTCAATTTCTGTGATCTTGTAAGAGGAGAGGATATATTTTAATGCCCTGATGTGTCCTGTCTTCTTATAAGAAATAAAGTCAGGTTATATTGTTCTGCATACCACTAAAAAACAAAGATGGGATTGGATGGTAGGGTTGGACTGCCATTGATCACAAGTTTGCACAGTTAGTGTTGACCTGAGGTTAAACAACAATAACATGCTATATTCATAAACAAAACAAGCCAACAAAGGAACCTCTGTACAAAAGTGAATTGAATTAGCATTGCAGGCTCTGGTCCACCAGTACTTCACACCTTTATACATCACTCACTAAAGTAATACACTGATGTGTTTGCATCATTGCCCAGCTTTTCAGGGATAACTTCCTCAGCCCATTTCTGAGTGCAACTATCTACTTTTCTTGTAACCTTGTCCCAATTTCTAGAATAAGCTTTGTTCTTAATCAAAAGAAATCATCACCAGCACTATCCTCCTCCTCTTCATCATGATCATCATGATGATGATCATCATGATCATCATCATCATTGCCATTGTTTTATTGCCGTTTGGCTGCAGGTCATATCTGATCAAGCAAAGCAGGCTTACAATCAAAGACATTCCAACAACATCCAACCTGTCTTTTATTTTGACAGAGTATCTAAGATAACATTACACAATGTGTCCTTTTGTTTTTAGATGATAAGATGTGATTCAAAGATTTGGCTGCTATTTCTTGCATGTTGAGCAACCATTTGGTTTAGGCTAGACCCTTAAGTTTATAGAAATTGGGACGAGGGTACAAGAAAGGTGGATAGTTGCACTCAGAAATGGGCTAAGAAGTTATCTATGCAAAGCTGGGCTATGATGCAAACACATACATTGCCTCCACTATATATATTATTACCTGACTCTAAGGTGGTGAGCTGGAAGAATTATTAGAATGCCAGGCAAAATGCTTAGCAGTATTTCCTCTTTACATTGAGTTCAAATTCCACTTTGCCTTTCATCCTTTTGGGTCAATAAATGAAGTACCAGTTGAGCACTGGGGTTGATGTAATCAACTAGTCCCTTCCCCAAAAACTTCAAGCCTTGTGCCAATAGTAGAAAGGATTATTATTATTATTATTATTATTATTATTATTATTATTATTATTAGGAGTGGCTGTGTGGTAAGTAGCTTGCTTACCAAACACATGGTTCCGGGTTCATTCCCACTGCGTGGCACCTTGGGCAAGAGTCTTCTACTATAGCCTCGGGCCGACCAAAGCCTTGTGAGTGGATTTGGTAGACGGAAACTGAAAGAAGCCCGTCATATATATGTATATATATATATATATATATAATATATATATATATATATATATATATATATATATACATATATATATATTTATATATATATATATATATATATATATATATATATATATATGTATGTGTGTGTATATGTTAGTATGTCTGTGTTTGTCCCCTCAACATCGCTTGACAACCGATGCTGGTGTGTTTACGTCCCTGTAACATAGCGGTTCAGCAAAAGAAACCGATAGAATAAGTACTAGGCTTCCAAAGAATAAGTCCTGGAGTCGATTTGCTCGACTAAAGGCAGTGCTCCAGCATGGCCACAATCAAATGACTGAAACAAGTAAAAGTAAAAGGTGGCAAGCTGGCAGAATCATTAGCATGCCAGGAAAAATGCTTAGCGGAATTTCATCCATCCTTATGTTCTGAATTCAAATTCCAGGAAGGTTGACTTTGCTTTTCATCCTTCTGGAGTCGATAAATTAAGTATCAATGAAACATTGGGGTCAATGTAATCAACTTACCCACCTCCCCTAGAACTTCAGGTCTTGTGCCTTTAGCAGAAAGGATTAATATTATTATTATTTGAATTGTTGTATTTCACTTAAGAGTTGCATTAGACTGATTCTGTTGTTTAAAAATGTTTTGCTGCCTCCCTCACTAAAAATATTTGTGTCTGCTTGCACTCTACAGATGTGGCTGCCATTCCAGAGCTAGAAGATCAACCTGATGAAGATCTGATCCCACAGGTTGCTGATGCCCCAATGTAGGTACTTCATTTTTCTTTGCATGTGCACACACATTCACTCACACACACACACACACACACACACACACACACACACACACACACACACACACACACACATTCTTATGCTTCCACATGCACAAGTTAAGGCACACCATACATGGACTTTCCTCTTAAAAAGCTGCTTGCACATTCTTATATAGACATAACTACATACACATACACACGTAGGTATACACACATACACATAAGCCAATGAGGGATGTTCTATGTGATTGCACAGCCTGCTAGAAATACTGGTTAAATGACACTCAAGTCATACCCTGCCAAATAAAATTAAAAAATGAAGGGTATATTAACGTAATTAGAGACAGGGTCATGACTAGAAGACTTGTAATTAAGATCTGCTTAATTAAGATTGACATGGAGCTAATAACATCACACATACACACTCACTTTCTTTCACACTCTCTTTTAATCTTCCTCCTTTTGTTAAGAGAACTATAATAAAAAATGTTACCATCCATGGCTACCCTGGGTTTTTTTTTCAGACAAATTATAACCAGAGCCACATTATCTATCGTGTTCTTCCATTTTATAAAACAAGGTGTGATTTGTGGAAGACTTAGCTGTTATTTCTATGAAGCCTATTGACCTTGTATATGTTCCATTGTTGGGGCATTGTATTATAATTGTTATTGTTGCTGCTGTTTCAGTCTGCACTAATTTCTTCTCAGGCTGAACTATTGTTTATGACAACCGATCAGATTTTTAGGAGCAACTAACCAGTACATTCTGCTCTTTAGATCTGCCATGTTTTAACTGTTAACTTCTGTGATGCAATGGTCGGTAAAAGTATTCAGTGTCATCATCATCATCATCATCATCATCATAATCATCATCCATCATCAAAACATTTTCCATTAGCACTCCTGCTACTCTCAATATCATCATCATCATTTTTTTCCTCATCACCAATACCTTCCCTGTTCATTATCATCATTATCTTCATCATCATAATCCAAAATTACTGCCTACAACATCATCATTATCATCACCACCACCATCTTCTTCAATATCTCTACCATCAATATCATCTTCACTGACTTCTCTTCCATCCAGGTCTTCATCATCATCATCATCATCATCAACAACATCCTCATTGTTATCTTCATCTTCATCATCAGTAAACTTTATGTGTCAAGCTATAAAAGGTTAATGTATTGCAAATATCTACAACACACCAGTTTCTGCTTTAAAGAACAAAGCTGACAAAATCTGTGAAAACAGTGAGAATGTGGGAGAATGATGAAGTGAGTGGGGAGATAGCAAAGATAGCTTTGTAGTTGTTGTTGTTGTTGTTATTTTGTTGGTCAAGTGGGTCTATGGTCATCACTATTCCAGTTGTAACTACTTATATCTTTTACTTGTTTCTATCATTGGACTGTGGTCATGCTGGGACACTGCTTTGAAGGGCTTGGTCAAACAGATTGACCCAAGTACTTATTTTTTAACTTTTTTTTTAAGCCTGGTACTTCTTCGATCAGTTTCTTTTAAAACATTTTATTACATTTAAATTTCTATCTTACAGTTAACTAAATTAGCATAGAATAATGCTTTCATATTTTTTATAACTAAGATCTAAACTTTTAATATCTGAATGCGAAAGAGATAGTTGAATAACTGTAAACCTACATTTGGGCCATATGACAGTCTTCAGCACAGTTTCTGTCTACCAAATTCACTCACTTTATTTGGCCTAGGGCTATAGTAAGAGATATTTGCCCAAGGAGGTGCACAGTGAAACTGAACTCAAAACCATATGATTGAAAAATAAGCATTTTAATCACACAGCCACCTGGGTATTTGTTTTCTCTTTTTTCTTTTTGTTTTATGCATAATTTATCCAAGCTATATTGTTTATCACAACACCTGAGATGGATTGGTAATAGGAAAGGTATTGGATGGTAAGTTATTGCCTCAGAAAACCATTTAACTTGTAACAACATGGAAAAGTAGACATAAGTTTATAACAGTTTTATCCGTGTGTATCTTAGTTTTAGAATAGGTACAGTGCATCCCTTCTTGTAAGAAGTAACTAAAAGGGATGGTAACAAGAAAGACTTCCAGTCATAAAATACTGTCTCAGAAAAAAAAATCTGACCAAAGCCTTATGAGTGGGTTTGATAGATATATACTGAAAGAAGCTTGTCATATATACAGGGGTTGGACAAAATAATGGAAACACCTTAAAATTTCAAACAAATTTATTTTAATATGGGGTACGACCGCCTTCGGCAGTAATTACAGCTTGAATTCTATGAGGTATAGACTCGTATAAAGTTTGAATTGTTTCCAAAGGAAATTTTGTCCATTCTTCAGCTAAAACAGTCTCCAGTCCTTTTAGTGATGATGGTGGAGGATATCGACTCCTTACTTGTTTTTCTAAAATGCACCATAAATGTTCAGTGATATTGAGATCTGGGGACTATGGTGGCCAGATATGATGTTCAACTTCACTAGAATGTTCCTCATGCCATTCAGTAACAACTTTAACTGTGTGAATTGGTGCATTATCATCCTGAAAGATTGTGTTTCCCTCTGGAAACAGTTCCACAACCATAGGATGAATTTGATCAGATATAATGCTTAAATAGTTTTGACTATTAATTCTGCCATGAAGGGAAACCATTGGGCCAGCGGATTTCCAAGATATAGCCCCCAATCATCACAAATCCTCCTCCATGTTTAAGTTGGAAGAAGGCAGTCTGGAGCAGATGTTTCTTTTGGTTGTCTCCACATGTATACTCAGCTGGTGATCGAAAATAGGGTAAAGGATGACTCGTCCAAGAAAATAACATTCTTCCACTGCTCTAGGGACCAATTCTGTAGGTTTTTACTAAATGTTTTGCAACGTTTGTTTTTTAAAGTAGTGGTTTTCTGGTTGCAGCCCTCCCATAAAATCCAGCTTTGTGCAACTCCAAGCAAACAGTTTTTGTGGAAACTGGGTTCTTGAGGTAGTCATTAAGCTCTGCAGTAATTTTGGGAGCTGTGCTTTTGTGATCCTTTCTAACAATTCACATAAGAGTTCAACGGCCTATCTGAAAGTTTTGGTTTTCTTCCAGTTTTATTTCAACAAGGAAGTTTTTCCCTCTTTCTCAAAGGCTGCCATTACTTTCAAGACAGTACTTCTTGATACACCAAACATTTCAGCTGTTTTTGTTACGCTAGCGCTTGCCATACGAGCACCAACAATTTGACCTCTTTGAAAGTCCGATAGATCTGTCGTTTTAATGAATTTTAATTACCTTTTTCTGATGATATCTGAAAAGAAACAGCAATTTTAGCAAAACATATCAAGCAACACTAATAGTAAATCAAAAAACATAAAATAAACAAGCTTTTGAGGGTTTTATAAATATTTCAAAATTATGATGCTATGATGCCAGGTGTTTCCATTATTTTGTCCAACCCCTGTATATTTATATATATATGTGTGTGTGTGTATATGTAGATATATATATATATATATATATATATATATATAATATATATATATATATATATATATATATAAATGTATCTATGTGTGTGTCCTTCTGTCAGTGTTTGTTTCCCACTAATGCTTGATAGACTGATAGAATAAGTACTAGGCTTGCTAAGCTTAAAAATATAAGTCCTAAGGGTCAATGTGCTCGACTAAAACTCTTCAAAGCAGTGCTCCAACATGGCCACAGTCAACTGAAATAAGTAAAAGATAAACGATATATATATTTATATATATAAACATACACCTTTCAAGCATTGGGCTTCACAGAGGCAAAGTGGATGAGTTCCGTTCGAGTGTTGGGCCTCGTGGAGGTACAGTGACTTTAGTTCCTTTAAAGCATTGGACCTCAGGGAAGCAAAATGGCTGAGTTCCTTTCAAGCATTGGGCCTCAGGGAAGCAAAATAGCTGAGTTCCTTTCGAGCATTGGGCCTCACAGAGGCAATGACTGAGACCTTTGGCATTATGACGAGCTTGAGAAAACCCATCAAGCTGAGCAAAATTGCAGTCATGGCAGACACTGATGTCATGCAAATGGCACCCATGCCAGTGGCACATAAAAGCACGCATTACGCTTTCAGAGTGGCTGGAATTAGGAAGAGCATCCAGCCATAGAAGACCATGCCAAATCAGATTAGAGTCTGGTGCAGCGTTCCAGCTTACCAGCCCTGGTCAAACTGCCCAAACTGTGCCAACATGGACAACGGATGTTAAATGATGATGACGAGGATGATGATGATCACGCACACACACACTCAAACACATGTGCTCACACACATGCACAAATGAGCTTCTTTCCGTTTTTGTCTACCAAATCTATTCACTAAACTTTGGTCACCTCAAAGCTATAGTAGAAGACACTTGCCCATGGTGCTATGTAATGGGACTGAACATAAGACCCTGAAGTCAGATTGACTTACAAGTCTATGCATTAAAGTTTTTGCCAACAAAACCATGTACTTTAACAGTGGATTAAGTTTAAGTGTAGATTATAATAAACTCTCTCCTCACTCCTCAGTCTCCATTTCTCCCTCCTTCCTAGGATGTTTAACCAAATGCTGCTACAAGTGGGCACATGTATATGCTGCCTCCTTTGACTAACACATTTAAGCTAATAATAAAGCAGGAATGATAAGATGAAGCCAATTATTATGAGAGACAGAGAGGTATTTACCAAAAAGTTGGCCATCACTAAATATGTGCTGAGTAAAGTAAACAGTTGGCAGTGGTTGATGAATTTTCTGCAGTGATTGTGCTGCTTTTTTTTTATATTTTTATTCATTTATTGTTGTTGCCCATGCACAGAACAAGCCTGTAACTTATTAAATGTTTCATTTATTTGCTTGCATTTCTTTTGTTGTTGCATTCCATCTGTTTTACCTCTTTTCTTTCGTGCTAGCACTGGGAGAATTTGCATAGCTGCAAGCACTACTTTGTAGTAAAAAGTTTGCTTCTCAACTGCATTATTCTGGGTTCAGTCCCACTGCATGGCACCTAAAGCAAGTGTCTTATGCTACAGCTCTGGGACAACCAAAGCCTTGTGATTGGATTTGATAGAGGGGAAACTGTGTGGCAGCCTGTTGTAATATATATTTCATCATCATCATCATCATTTAATGTCCATCTTCCATGCTGTACAGTTTGACAGAAGCTGGCCAGGCAGAAGACTGCACTAGGCTTCTGTGTCTGTTTTGGCATGGTTTTTATGACTAGATACCCTTCCTAACCCTAACCACACAACAGAGTGAACTGTGTGAGTGTATATATATATATATATATATATATACATATATATATATATGTTTAATTAGAGGATATGTTAACCTCATGAAGGGATGGTTGCATCAAAGGAAATACTGGTTCAATACCTAGTATTTGGGGGGAATGAAATTCCCTTAAAACAATAGGTATATATAAAGCATATAGTTTATATCCATTTAACCCTTTTGTTACTGAATTTATTTTGAGATGCTCTGTGTTTCTTTCAATTACTTTAAATATAACAAAGAATTTAATAAAATAACTTATTGCTAAGCTAGTGTTAGGAACATAAATTGTGACTAAGGTTTGGTGGAAGATTTTAATTCAAAACTTATGAAAACAAGACATTTGTACTCAGAGCCAGAGCTGGTTACAGCCGGGTTGGTAATGAAAAGGTTAAAAGAAGAAAAGAAAATGGAGATTAGGAAGTTAATAATTGCTTATTATTAACAGCAAATTGGTCATCTTCACTTCTTACCACCATTTCAATTAATACTCAGTAATTTAATTACAAATTTGTACATTAAATTTATATTTACCAGGGGAAAAAAGATGTACCTTTGAATGTTATATGTGGGCTTACCAATTTATTTCAGCAGACTAAATATTACGGTTTATGATTTGCATTGTTATATGCTCGGGCGAGGGGTTTACAGGTTGATTAGAGATAAAGTATGCTGAAATGAATTGATAAGACCACATATCTCTATTTTCTTTTCTTCTTTTATATATATATATATATATTACGGAGATGTACTTGCATAGCAAGTGACCTGATCTGAGATCATGTGCTGGAACAAAAACAATTGCAGCATGGAAGGTGTTTATTAGCCATTTAAGAAACACACAAAATCCGTTAGATTCACTTCAACATTTAAATTTAATTTGTCAAAATATTTTCATCACTTTGAGACCGCGACCTGTTCACTGACAAAATTTCGTGCTGCTGGTCATGAGAGTTGCAGAGAGCTGGACTGACGATTATCTTGTGTGCGGAAAAACAGATTTTTCGATAATACCTAAAAATCGACAGTCTAGTCCTAAGGTACCCAAAAAGTTAAATGTTGCAAACTTTATATGTTCTAACAAGATGCAGGCAAGTACCTTTCCAACCACAGACAAAAGCGAAATCAAACGAAAATTACCACATAGATCTTTTGGCCCCGATTTATACAAGGAGACTAAAATGGCATCAATCCAGTCTTGAGGCACTTTCTCAGTTCTCCAACAGTGACAAATTAATATATTATACTAAGATTGATCTGTTCAACTAAATCCTTCAACTAAATCCCCTGCCATGGTCACAGTCCAATGACTGAAAGAAGTAAAAGATACAAAATGAAAGATAACCTCTTTTTTTTCCTCAATCCATCTGTTCAAGGATGTCTGCATATGGAATCCCATCCCAACAAATATTATCCTTTCAACTGTCATTGACATGGATGTCATTAATCTGAAAAGTATGTGTGTAATATTTGTATGTATTTAGGTCCATATAAGTAGGTGTGTGCAGCTCCATTCAAGAGGAAAGTCCATATATGGTGTACGTTAACTTGTGTTTGTGGAAGCATGTGTGTGCATGTGAAAGAGAGTGATAGATAGACAAACAGATAGAGAGAGAAAGAGACATACCGGGATTGTGTTAGTGTACTGTGTGTATGTGAGTGTGTGTGAGAGAGGGAGAGAAAGAAAGACAAAGTGAAAAAGTTTCAGACAGATAGACACAGAGAGAGAAGGGGGGAAAGAGTGAAAGACAGACAGACACAGAGAGAGAAAGACAGATAAACAAATTGTGTGTGTGTGTGTGCGTGTGTGTGTGTAAAATACAGGTGTGGTGAGATTCAGAAAAAGAAACTGAGAACTCAGTCAATCAGAAAGAGTAAGAAGTCAAACTGAGGGAGAACAGGAAGTTCTGATGAAAGCAAAATGAATAATTTGAATGAAAAAGAGCAGGAAGTCAAATTAAGAGTGAGAAATCCGAGAGAGGGAGAGTGTGTGTGTGCTTGTGTTTGTGTGTGTAATGGAGAGTCTGTCTCTTAAAGTGTGTAAAATGTTCAGCTAAAAGTGTGTGTGTGTATGTGAGTAAATTCTGACAGTAAGAGAAAGAGAAAATTTGAGTCTTACTGAAAGAGACAGTGTGAAACAGTGGTTGTCAAAGGATGTGCTGTAGAACATCATTGTGTCACATGAGGTATCTGGATGGGATGTGCCATTGTCATCGTCATTGTTTTAACATCCCCTTTTCCATGCTTGCATGGGTCGGATGGAATTTTGTTGTGGTAGATTTATCTATAGCTGGATGCTCTTCCTGTTTTCAATCCTTACCTCATATTGCCAGTAAAGTAAGATCTCCCCTATGACCAGACATGCTTTCACAGAAGATTTAGAACAATGCGACACTGTTTACATAATGGAGACATTTGTTTATGACTATTGCACATTGTCAAAGAAAGAAGACAGTATCTCACCCACACACAGGTTTGTTTATGTCTCCATAACTCAGCAGTTTGACAAACAGAAACCAATAGAAGTACAGTAATTACTTGCCATATCTTGGTTCACCTATCATGCCCTCAGTACATCGCAGATTTTTCTGGCTAATAAATGTAAATTATTATTGTGGATTCCTCAGTATATCGCGGGTTTCTGTGGCCGATAGATATTTATATTTTTTTAGATTTTAATTATTTCTGTGGTAAAATAAGCATTTTCACACCTAAAAATTAATAAATCAATAAATAAAAATATAGTATAGTATAGGCACAGGAGTGGCTGTGTGGTAAGTAGCTTGCTTACCAACCACATGGTCCTGGGTTCAGTCCTACTGTGTGGCACCTTGGGTAGGTGTCTGCTACTATAGCCTTGGGTAGACCAAAGCCTTGTGACTGGATTTGGTAAATGGAAACTGGAAGAAGCCCATTGTATATGTATGTGTGTGTATATGTTTGTGTGTTTGTGTTTGTCCCCCCGACATCGCTGGTGTGTTTACGTCCCCGTAACTTAGCAGTTCAGCAAAAGAGGCCGATAGAATAAGTACTAGGCTTACAAAGAATAAGCTCCAGGGTCGATTTGCTCAACTAAAGATGGTGCTCCATCGTGGCCACTGTCAAAATGACTGAAACAAGTAAAAGAGTAAAGAGAGAGTCCTGCACTGTATAACACATTAATGAAAATATATTAAAAGAAAATATGTAGTGTACTGTAGATGAGTAAACAGAATCACACATACTGTATTGAAAACGAAACTCAGGAGGTGAGTGTGTGTGGTGCTGTTTTGCATTTATAATAAAATAAATATATACAAATCATAAAAATAATACAAAAAATATACAGTATGGTACTATTTCTACTTCGCAGATTTTCACCTATCACAGGGGGTTTTGGAACGTAGCACCTGCAAAAGTTAAGGGATTACTGTACCACATTTTAAAAAAATATGTATTGGGGTCGATTTGCTTGACCAAACCCTTCAAGGTGATACTCCAGTATGGCTGCAGTCCAATGACTGAAACAAGTAAAAAATAAAAAGTTAAATGTGTGTGTGTGTGTGTGTGCTTATGTATGTGTGGCCGGCTTCTTTCAGTTTCCATATATCAAATACACTTACAATGCTTTGGTCAGCTTGAGACTATTGCAAAAGATATTATCCAGTGTGCCACACAGTGGTATTGAACCCAGAACCGTGTGTTTGAGAAACAAACTTCTTACCACACAGCCACTCTTGCACTTATAGCCATGCCTGCACTATGGTTCTTTAAAAGTATAATACTAATATTGAAGCATCTTAATAAGCATATTATCAAATTTTTGTCATACACAAGTAGGATTAATAAAACAAGGGAACCAATAGTTTCCAATATTTTTGTTTAATTGTTTGCTTTTTGGGTTGTATTATTTTTAACTTTCCAACACCAGACAAAATGCTTAGCAGTATTTCATCTGTACATTATTTACATTTGACAGATATTTGTCCTCATCTTGTTTGTTGTTAACACATTTCAGCTGATATACCCTCCAGCCTTCATCAGGTGTCTTGGGGAAATTTCGAACCTGGGTTCTCATTCCTAAAGTATTTTTCAACGTTATCATTATTATTATTATTATTCAGGATGATGATGATTGCCTGGAATCAAACTCAAAATCTTGGGGTTAGTAGCCCGCGCTCTTAACCACTATGCTATATGCCCGTGGGCAATTATGGAGTGAATTTGAGGGCTTATAAATCTAATATTTTCCTATCCTTCCTTAATACCAGTTCCATTATGCTGTTCATATCTGCACTCGGTCTGCTTAGGAGATTGTTATACATCAATAAACTTCATCTGATCCATGCAAGCATGGAAAAGTTGATGTGAAGACCATGAGGATGACAAAACGATGATTTTGCATGGAAAGTTAAAAATAATCCTTTCTACAATAGGCACAAGGCCTGGATTTTTGTGAGGAGGGAGACAATCGATCACATCAACTCCAGTACTTGACTGGTACTTAATTTATTGACCCTGAAAGGATGAAAGGCAAAGTTATATATATATAATGGGTTTTTTTTTTTCAGTTTCCATCTACCAAATCCATTAAGGCTTTGGTCAACCTGGAGCTACAGAAGACATTCACCCAAGGTGTCATACAGTGGGACTGAACACAAAACCATATGGTTGAGAAGTAGTCTTCTTAACCACGCACCCACATCAGTAATTTTTTGTTTGATGATGTCAATAAAACTGAACCATGGATGACTCCATAGAAATTCTGACTGTGAAGGGGCATTTTTTTTTTTGTTAACCCTTCTGTTACCATATTTCTTTTGGTGTGTTTATGTTCCTGTAACTTAGAGACTAATAGGATAAGTACCAAGCTTAAAAATAAGAACTGGCATCGATTCTTTGACTAAAATTCTCCAAAGCAGTGCTCCAGTATGGCTGCAGTCAAATGACTGAAACAAGTAAAAGAATAAAACAAAGAGTGGGGAATCAGATTCAGTAAAAGTGGAAGGTCAGGCTTAGAGAGCTGAGAAGATAATCAAAAAACTGTGTGAATGAAAGAATAAGATTGGAAAGTCAGCCTGAGTGATGAGAAAAATATAACAGTAGAACATTGGGGTATAAGGGTGGGAGGATAAATGATGGTCTTTATAGGTAAATAATAAGTATTAAAAAACTAAAAAAGTGAAATGTACTAATGTGCCATGAGACCCTAGTCTGAAGCAAATGGTACTTTTCTCCATCTCCTCATACAGCCTGCATTGAATTGCTGCTGC
The DNA here is from genome assembly GCF_006345805.1 of Octopus sinensis. Lineage (NCBI taxonomy): Eukaryota > Metazoa > Mollusca > Cephalopoda > Octopoda > Octopodidae > Octopus > Octopus sinensis. The sequence goes on from NC_043007.1 coordinate 42,052,525, forward strand.
TCCTGATGTTTGCCCTGTCCAAAATCAAATCTCAGATTTCTCTACCTCCTGGCAACATAATCATTTATTTCTCTTTGTGAACTTTTTACAAGTGATAGGAAGGTCACTTTGAGTGAGGAGAGGGTTCTAAAGAGAATGGGGGTGAAATAGGGGTAAACAAATTACATGTGCACTTAGAGGTTAAGAGAGAGAGAGAGAGGTGGGGAATAAGAATGATTACAGTTTAGAATTGAGATAAACTGTGAAAGAGAGAGAGAGAATGTTTGTGTGTGTATGTGTGTGTGTGTGTGTGTTTGTAAGAAAGATGAATTACATGAATGGTTAATTATTTGTATATATGTGAGAATGGAAAGAGAAAAACGGAAATATGCAAGAGAGAATTTATTTATGGTACCAAAGAGAGAGAGAGAGAAGAGTAAGGAGAAAAGAGAATCTTGGAAAGAGCAAATGTGAGAGGAAAGTGAGTCTAAAAGAAAGGAAAGGAAGATCATGAAAGTGTGAGAAAGATAACGTGAGATGAATATATGAGATTGGTACTAGAGAGAAAGAGTGAAATGAGATGCTGTGTGTGTGTGTGGCATGTAGGTGTGTATGTATGAATGGGAAGATGAGAATGTGAATATAAAAGAATTATTTACTATGTATATGAGACAGAAGTGAGTATGTGTGTGAGAGAGGAAGTGTGTGTGTTTATAAATAAGAAAGAAAGAGAGCATGTGTATGTGGTGTGTGTGTATATGATAGTTTATAGTTTATAGGTGTGTGAGAGAGAGAGAGAGAGAGAGAGAAAGAGTCTGTGTGTGTGTGTGATGGTAGGTGTATAAGGGAGAGAGAGAGAAAGAGTATGTGTGTGTGTATGTTGGTGTGTGTGTGGTGTGGTATGCCTCTTAAAGAGAGAGGACATGTTTTCACATATGTTAATAATCTCGCCCCTCTGGCCACTACCCCCACCTTCCCATCATGGCAGTGAGCCAAGGTGGATGTCTTTGGCGGAAGATAGCATAAAATTCTGGAATTCAGCCGTTAAACAAATCTCCCCTGTATCGCAATTCATAATAATTGTTTGTAACTATCATTGAAGAATTTCTCTATCAATCACCATACCTGTGGTGTTGTCTTAGAATAGTATCTGTTTCCTCAACAGTAGTTCTACCTTGGAATTTGCTTAGTTTTTCTTTTTTTTTTTTTGAGATTTATAACATCAGTTAGCTAATTCAGTGCTAAAATTTGCATTTTGCTTTATTTATGTGTATTATTTATATTTTATTTCATTTGCTCTTGTTGTCATCATCGTTGTTGTTTAGACTGCACATGCGCGTGCACACACACACACACACACACACACACAAATGTGCATGCAGGTCAACCCAGACAAAGCAGACTTATAATCAAATGCATTTTAGTCAGGATTATCCCATCTCTTTAGGTTGGGTTATCATCATTATCATCATCATCACCAGCACCCACTGCACTCTTGGAGTGGTTGGCATTAGGAACGGCATCCAGCTGTAGAAACTTTGCCAGATCAGATTGAGCCTGGTGCAGCCTCTGGCTCACCAGTCCTCAGTTAAACTGTCCAACCCATGCCAGCATGGAAAGCAGACATAAAACGATGACGATGATGATACAAACATACGTACATACATACATACATACATACATACATACATACATAACATGAATAAATAAATGAATGAAAAAATGATGTGTTTCCTTCAGCTTCCATCTACCAAATCCACTGACAAAGGCTCTGGTCACCCCAGAGCTTTAAAAGACACTTGTAAGACTGAACCCCAAACCAAGTGATTGAGAAGTGAACTTCTTAGCCACACAGCTATGCTTGCTATCTATCTTTTACTTGTTTCAGTCATTAGACTACAGCCATGCTGGAGTACCACCATGAAAAATTTTAGTCAAACAGTTGACCCAAGTTCTTATTTTTAAAGCCTGGTACTTATTCTGTTGGTCTCTTTTGCCAAACTGCTAAGTTACAGGAACATAAACACACCAACACTGGTTGTCAAGTGATGGTGTGGGACAAATAGAGACACAAAGACACACACACACATGTAACCACATGTGAATTGTTGGCGATTTTCTTCCTCCGCCTTCCCTTCCATTGGACTTTCCGAAGAAGAGCGTCTGCTCGAAACATTAAACCATCTTTCTTTCCTTTCCTGAGCATCTACTAATGCATTACATGTACCACGTCCTCACGTTGCTGGTTTTTTGGGGGGTGGGGTTGTTCTTTTTGGATTTACTTTGATATATATATATATATATATATATATATGACAAGCTTTTTTCAGTTTCCATCTACCAAAACTACTCACAAAGCTTTGGTCAGCCTGAGGCTGTAGCAGAAGTTACTTGCCCAAGATGCCACACAGCGGAGGTGAAACCAGAACCATGTGGAATTATATTGACTAATGTTTTTCTTCTTTATTGAAAATAGCAAGGATATGTTAGCTAATGCTTCTAGCAAGGCAATTAGCCACATACAGCCTCTTCTCTCTTGTCTCATTGAGCATTGTAGGTTCTATATGAGAACATTGTTTTATCTCCATCCAACTCTCATTCACTTGAAGCAGGTCATATTTTCTGAGGAGAGTGTCAGACTTAACACTGTAAGCTAAGGAAATCCTCATCAGTTTTACAGTTTATGGCAATCCCTACTACACTGTAGTTCCTATTGTAGCACAAAGAGGACTTGTCTGTCAAGGGTTGTTTTTCATGACAATAGAAGCAATACAATATAAGTAGCACAATACAAACTGTCCACCTTTCAGCTGGTTATTTGGCAAAATCCAGAATCTGTAGGATCTGGTGGATGCACAGAAAAGTTCAGAGAAGACTTCCATCAACTAAATTACTGTGAGAACTGATGAATTTAATGTAGTGTTGTAGTTTTGGTTGTGGTGTCCTGTTGACTCAGTCATTTATAGGGGTTCTTTGCTAAATTTTTAGGTGCCTGCTCTAACAAAATCTTGTCATTTCCTTCATTATTTTCAAAATAAATTCAACAGAAATATGGTAACAAAAATCCTAATAAGAGGTGCCACAATAATTTCCACAGTGAGTGATTCATAATTTGTGTTCTGGGAAGTAACTGTTGTACTAGTGTTATCTGCTGATCCTTGGCACCACAACTAGTGACATATGGCTTGAGATTTCATTGAACTAGATAAGATTCGCATGGCTTGACAAACTTAAGGGCTGATACATGATATGTCTTCATGTGACTGAATCTCCTCTCTCACTCAACAGTTCTAATAGGAATAAGTTGTGGACAGCTCAGTCAGTAATAGTTGTAAATCTTGGTAGCTGCAGCATCCATGATCACATAATCTCTGAAATTATTTACTATAGAGGATGAAAAAAAAGCTTAAGCCTCTTGCATAGAGATTATATTACAGCTTCTACATAATTTGCAGTATTTCAGCAGGCTCATAGCCTTCATTTAACTGGGATTTATGCATACATTGAGATTCAGAAGTCTGAGAGCTATCAAGGATGTTTCCGTAAAATTATTATGTTGGAAATTATTTATAAGACTAGTAAGAAATGTAAATAAGTTAATGTAGACAATTTTGTTGCTGCTTGTTAAGTTAAGGTAATTTCTTTCAAAATTACATTTTTCAAATGTTTTTTAAGCTTCTAGAGTGTTTGTACCAAGCTCTTTCAGTTCATGCAGTGATCTTGTGTTTTATTGGATTAATTTGTCTGCATAAATAATCATTTCTGTTAACACTTTGACAGTAAACCAAATTCATGCAACATAAAAGTTAAGTCCAAAAGAAACTGTTCTGAGGAGAGTCTTTTTAAGAGACCTTCATAATTTTTTTTATCATTTCCAAGCCTTGTTTCATCCTTAATTTTTTTTATTCTTATCAAAAAATTAAAAACCAGCTTCATAATTCTGCCACACTGCTCTAAGTGTAACTGTCCACCTAGTGCCCAGAACAAATGTATTATTGTAGTTGAGATGCACATTCTGGCAATTCCTTTTGATTGTGAGATGAAGTACAATTCATCAATAAATGAGTGAAAACTATATTAATTCCATGAATTTCTCTCACCTACTGAAATTTCTAAGCTAGGATTAAAACACTGTCAAATTATCAAATCACAGTAGTGTTCCTTGAGAATTGTTACAACAATAGATTTCATACAAAACATTATGCTTGACCCCATCACTAGTAAATACTAAAAGTTTGTTTCAAGTAAACAGCATCAAACCCATAGTTGATGCTACAATTCAATAGATATTTAGCAATTTCTGATCAGACAACCTAATTAGGTGTAAAAACATAAAATGGTAGTCACCTTTTTTATCACTTTCACATTTCAAATAAACTATTAGAGTGATCTTAATACTTAGGCTTGTTGATTTATCAGTGAGAACAGAAATTTTGCCATTTATCTGCTTGATATGCTGGCAGATTTCCATTTTCATATAAATGGTTATGTGATTAATTATCTGTGTAGCACTAATGCAAGAATGTAGTCAAATTCCAATGTCAATACTGTTTTTCTTTTGAAGTTCCAATAAGCCAAAGTGATCAAAGTCTGGTCTGTTATTCTGAGCTAAATAATATGCTGAAAGAAAAATTGAACAACTTGTCTTTAGGTTTGAGGTGTTCATAGAGTTTCATAATTTTTCAAAAGCATTTTCACTGGCTCTAATTTCAGCATTTAGAATAACAGTACTGTTGGCTTTTGATTGTTTGTGGTGAACATTTTCTTTTCCTTGGCTTGAGAAACATCTGTAGTTCATTTGACAGACTTGAACCCTTAGAATTGCTTGTAAGTTATTCTTGTTACACCTCTGCTTGCTCAGGGTAAAAGAAACAAACAGTGTTTGTTAAGAAGTCATGGGGTTGTTAATGAGTAATCCACAAACCACTGTCTACTACTGTAATCTTATTAATGCAACTGAGTCAAGGCAGACAGCAAAACCTGCAGTGCATATCAAGGATTAGGGACAAGTTGTCTCTGAGTGCAGGTGTGAAGCAGAGCTAAATTTCCTTTTCGTTGCTAATTAAGGTAGGGCACCAAAATTGTCTTTGTCCCTGGATGCTAATAATCCTTGCAACACCACTGGACAAACTGGAAAGAATATGGAAAACATTTCTCCTGATGTAATATCCTCACTATCAGTAGCTTTAATAATCTCATGCATAACTTACTCTGTTGACAAACTTTTATTGCTTGCAAATTTTGACATTTTTTTCTGATGTACAACATCAATTTTCTGAAACCTTTGGTTTCAAAGCCTTTTCATGTCATTGACTTTTCTGAACCAGGGGTGATCACCTTGGTCAACACACTCTAAATTAAACAAATATTAAATTTACTTAAATAATTAAATGAAATACAGGTACCAATACATTAGTATAAATGATACAAGTTTATTAATGCTGCACTGTAAAGGTACTTGTCTGTGCAAGGTATGAGAAAACCAGCCTGATAGCTGTGGGAATTTACAGTTCCTGCTTATAAATAAAAGCAGGTGATAAGAGGTTCTGAACCATCAATGTCCAGAAAGTCAGTTGTGTTGTACCTGAATACTGAAAAGTAGAAATGTTGAGAATAAAAATTCTATAAATAGGTTTGGAAGATTTAGAAATAGTGGATTAGAACCAATGGTAGTTTGCAGGAATTCTCATCACCCAACATCTGCCCATACATGAGTAAATCCGTCACTTAGCAGGAATTAGTTTTAAATATATAAAACAAACAATATTTACATTATTTACATTCAACGGATATTTGTCCTCGTCTTGTTTGTTGTTAACACAACGTTTCAGCTGATGTACCCTCCAGCCTTCTTCAGGTGTCTTGGGGAAATTTCGAACCTGGGTTCTCATTCCTAAGGTATTTTTCGATGTTATTATTATTATATTATTATTATTATTATTATTATTATTATTATTATTATTATCATTATTATTATTATTGTTCAGGTCACTGCTTGGAATCAAACTCGGAATCTTGGGGTTAGTAGCCCACACTCTTAACCACGCCATATGCCCATGTGCATATGGCGTAGTGGTCTTAAATATAGAACTGTATAATAAAACAAAGTTCAAGAAGCTTCAGTATTTACAAAAAAAAGGTTTATGCAAAAAATTGACAGTTTACAGAGGTACCAGAGTGGTACTTGTACCCATGGTTATCTACACTCTCAACTCAAAGCATTATGAACCAACATAGGAACCTCAGTATGGTTGATCAACCAGCTAGAAATAGCAATCAAGTCTTTCTCAATACCATATCCTTAAAAAAAAAGTAACTGAATGATACATTGGATAATGTAGTCTTAGATACATTGATTTGATAGATAAAAAAACAAAAAACAAGGAGGCCCCAGCTGGAACACTTTGATCATGTGCCTGCCTGCTCAGGTTTGACCAAGGGTTAAACAACAACAACTGGCCTTTAGGTCAGGGGGACACCACTGAAAATCTTTCCAATCTTCAAATAATGATTCAAGGAAGAAATACCTCTTAGGTGAATGAATTGCTTAGACTTCAATGTAAACAATAGTAGACATTGGAAGCACCATTAGAAGTCTCTCTATCAATTAATACATAGAATAATTAAGTCACTCTTTTTCCAGGGTCCAAATCAGTAAAGTGTTGACCTACCGAGAATTGGACAATGACTTGAAGCAGGCTGCATTTCCTTCACTGGTAAGTAGAGTTAATAACTTTCTATATAACCCCATGAATGTTGTGAGAAATATCTTACTGACACCCTCATGGATATTAGTTGATATGCTGTCAGATATTTTGGTAAATGTCTTGATTGATGATTTAACTGATGTATGGGATGGGATATAGTATATGTGATATCATAGTGGATAACCTTGACTGGTATCTTATAGTGATTTTATTTCATTAATGTCACTATAATTGATGAAGGCATTACTGCTGCACATTCTCAATTTCGTGTTCCCTATCAGACTGAGGTCTTGTTCCTATATAAGAAATAATTACTATTATTATCATTATCATCATCATTATCATTATTTAGACAGTGAAGGTGGTGAACTAGCAGAATTGTTAGCATGCTGGACAAATTGCTTGGCAGCATTTTTCCAACCAGGGTCAACTTTGCTTTCATCCTTACAGGGTCAATAAAATAAGTGCCAGTTGAACATTGGGTTTGATGTAATCAACTTACTCCTTTCCCGAAATTGCTGGCCTTGTGCCAAAATTTGAAATCATTATTATTCAGGAAGTGCAATCTCAGCCACAAAGTACAAAGCGATAATATTCAGATAAGCAACTTTTGTTTTCCAACCTGACACATTTTATAGCACTAATTATAATTACTATTATTATTCATTAATTTATCTATTTACCCATACAGTTTCATTTACTCCATGCCGTGTATTATAGTAAACTTAAGAAAGCCTATATTTAATTCTCTCTCACTTTAACGCTCCTTATAATTATTATTGTTGTTCATTTATTTATCTATTTAGTAACAAAGTTTTGTTTACTCCATGCTATATGTTATGTTATAGTTATAGTGAAGTTAAGAAATGCAAATGTTCAACTCTGTTTCACTCTATAGTGCTCATTATAATTATTACTATTATTCATTTAGTTATCTATTTAGCTACAAAGTGTCATTTATTCTGTGTTATAGAAAAGTTATGAAATCCAATTGTTCAATTCTGTTTACTCTTGCTCTGAATCTTGAAAATCCCATCTCTTCAATTGTTTGTCTATTACCCACTATCTTATCCAAAAGTTCTACTGTTTCCTCGACTACAGCCCTAATTCTTGAAAATTTCACCCTCTCTCTCTCTCCCAGTTTGTTACCCTCTTGCTTTGCCATGTTGATTATTAATCAGTGGCTTTTGCTTTGTCTGTATCTATGCTTCATTGGCTTCAGCTAGGGGATAGGGCAGTTATAGTGTTTTGTCATTCCACAGTGCACCCTCCCAACCCACCCCCACCACCTTTACCGGAAGTTTTTCTCCTCTAACCTCTACCAGAAGTCTCTCTCCTCTAAACCTCTACTGGATGTATTTCTCCTAAGCACCTATAACAGCTACCTATACAGAACGCTTCCCCCGCCATCCCTGTCTAGTGTCTATCTCCTGTTAAACATAGTGATTATTAAGTAAATATAACGATGGTGAAATGTATGCAGGTTGAAGCCTATTTGATTGTTTATGATGTCTGCCAAATACACATGCGAGCTTTCTTTTCAGATGCATAATACTGCTGTTCCCCATCCATGGGTCTTGCCAGCCCACACCTTCCACACCCTCAGAGTTGGCACATTGAAAGGTTAGGTCTAATGAGATTGTTGAGATGCTTGAACAGAGGTGTTGCATCCAGGAGGTAAGGTGGAGAGGAAGTTCTGCTAGGTTCCTCACATGCAAAGAACATAGGTATAAGATTTTCTGGGTAGGGAACAGTGATGGGGTTGCAGGCATGGGTACACTCCTTGCTGAGAAATGGGTTGATAAGATAATCAAGGTAGTCAGAGTCTCTGATGTCTTGCAAACAACTTGCACATGCAAGTGCTACCAGTTAAAATAATAAAAGTGCTCTAACATGAAATAACAACCATTATCTTCACCTATGCCCCTCAGCCAGGGCTACCTGATGAACAGAAAGACCGATTTTATGACACCCTCTTGCAGACTACCTCATCGACGAATGAGAGAGATTTTCTCTTTGTGGCTGGCAACTTCAACAGGCATGTTGGACAATATCCAGGGAGCTTTCATGGTGTGCATGGTGGCAATGGATTTGGTTCCCACAATGAGGAGGGAGCCAGGCTTCTGGACTTCTATCATGTTGGTGGACATTAAATAATGATGATGATAGATGATGTAAGCTAACAAGAAAATAAATGAAACAGTACAGGCAAGGACATAGATAAAAACAGAGGGTAAAATCACTATGATAAGCATGGGAGCTGCAGCATAGAAACAAAAATATGAATCAAAGAGAATACAGTGAGTATTCACAACAGATAAGAGAGCATGTCCAGGATAGAACAGAAAATGAAAATGAGAGAAAATGTCAAAAAAATCTGTCAACATATGGTTGAAAGTTAGAACATTGGTGACATGAATATTCTCTACAATCATTGTCAAGCTCTTAGATTTATAAATGAACCTTTGAACTGCTGGGGGAATGGGAAAGAATGGAAAAGCACTAGTGGTCTTTATGTGACACCATCACCAGTGCTTTTAACATGGCACCAGCAGTGGTGCTTTTTATGTGGCACCAGCACCGACAGAGTCACAAAGTAACTTGCTAGACGAAGACCCCTCAATTGGGAGAAGAGAGTAATAGAGAGGGTAGGGCTTTTTACCAGTTGAGGAGAGATTAGAGATATAGAGGGACAGGGATAGGTGTCTTGCTGTAACTTCAGTATTGTGTTTATGTATCCAATACAATGAAGAAAACTTAAACAAGTATCATCATAAATAATTATTATTATTTCTCAGGACAATGAGGTGGATTTAAAGATGTTAACCAGGTGCTTGTTACCAGAATCAGATCTAATTGAGGTGAGCTGATTGTTTCCTTAAAAATTTCTTTACAGTATATTTGTACATTCATTAAGTTCAGTGTAAATTATCTGTTTTGAGCCAATTTACCAGAGTCCTTCATAATTTACAAAGGCAATATCCATGCATGCAGGTATGTATGTATATGGGAGCTGTCAACTCATAGACAAGTATGACCATCACTGACAATTTATCTTACTCATTACTCTTTTACTTGTTTCAGTCATTTGACTGTGGCCATGCTGGAGCACTGCCTTTAGTCGAACTAATCGATTAGTACTTATTCTATCGGTCTGTTTTGCCGAACCGCTAAGTTATGGGGACATAAACACACCAGCATCGGTTGTCAAGCAATGCTGGGGGGACAAACACAGTCACACACACACATATATATATAAACACGACGGGCTTCTTTCAGTTTCCATCTACCAAATCCACTCACAAGGCTTTGGTCAGCCCGAGGCTATAGTAGAAGACACTCACCCAAGGTGCCATGCAGTGAGACTGAACCCAGAACCATGTGGTTCGTAAGCAAGCTCCTTACCACACAGCCACTCCTAGTTGTTAAAGACAATGGATATCAGCAATGCAAGTGCTGAAATTTAGTCAGTAATACCAAACACAACTTTGCAAAGACTCTCACTCACAAAACTAAGTAATCCAGAAACAAGCTAGAGTAAAATCTCCAGTTTCAAAACAAAGTGGGTGTTATGTCAGAATTTCTTTCTTCTAGAGACATATCTAAACTAAGACTGGAGGTCTCCTGACTGTTGATTGTATTGAGTTCATTCATCCTTTGACAGGTTTTGCTTTTCACCTCACAGGGTGTCTAATGTAAACCATTCTCCTTACCAAGCAGGCTTGCTAGTGTTGCTAGTTCTGTCACCAACAGCCTGAACATGCAGCAAGTTGTACTGGGTTACATGTTACCAGTAGCTCTATGAATGATCTGACACAATATACATGCATGTTACCTCAAGCTAAGAAAGAAGCCTTGAACTGCCAGAGCCACTCCTACTGTCTCAAAAAAACACAAAGGAAACAATAAAGACACATTGGATAATGTAGCTGTGGACACCTATAGATAGAGAGAATGGTGACAGCTGGAATATCTTTGATCACAGATGTACTGAGATCAGGTTACCTGAGGATTAAACAACAGCAGCAACCTAATTACCTTCATCAATTAATCCACATTTAACAGGTCGACATGGGAGCTGCTGCATGATCACATGCCCTGCTAGAAATTGCAGTGAATTAAAGGCCACATTAGTTGACTTGGGACCAAACAGCAGCAATAACAATGTCCTAAATTATCTTCATTAGTTAATCCACATTTATTAACAATGTGATAGAGTCATGAGCTTTGCATAATGATTTAGTATTATTCTTCATTCACTTCATTCAAAGCTTCATTCACTTTGGAGACAGCCCATCTCAGGCAGTATGTCTAACAATAGTCATTTTGTCAGCCGTGTGATTCAGAAGTTTCTTTCCCACCCACATGATTTCATTATCAGTCTCATAATGTGGCACCTGGACAAGTGTCTTCCACTATAACTCCAGGTTAACCAAAGCCTTATGATTGGATTTTGTCAAAAGAAACTAAACGAAACCACATGCGTGTGTGTGTGTACACGCATGCTATCATATCTCTTTGTCTTAACATTGTGTGATTGTTGTGAATGAGCATCACTGTGATACAAGTGATGTTTATTTCCAATCTTCTGTGAAGACATGTCAGGCCATGGGGGAAGCAAGTGAGGATTGGTTATAGAGAGGACGTCCAGCTGTGAAAAATCTACCTCAACAAATTCTGTCTCACTCATGAAAAATGAACATCAAAAGAATAATGATTATGTTAATTTCCAGCTAAGTCTGCATTAATCTTTACTGGGATGCTGAACATATGCAGCCCTTGTTATAAGCAAATAATTTACTTATATTGGTTAGTGCTATTGAGTGTTAAATATATATAAAATTTTAAAAAGCAGTAATATAGTATAAGTAATATAGTTGTTGAAATCTGGTCGAGGAGATGATCTGGAAGAAAACTGAAGATTTAATCTTTGTTTTTCATATTCAGTACTTAAGACATCTTAAGGCTTTGCTTGTTGGGTGATGGAAAGGCTAAAGAGGCATTATTGTTGGATTCTACTTAAAGCAACAGTCAGCCTTAACCTAACCTTGAGCTCAGGTCATCATCATCTTTTAACATCCACTTTCCATGCTGGCATGGGTTGGTCTTGTCAAACACATCTATGATCAGAAGTTTTCCAGTTCTAATTATCTCATCTTTTCATGTATCCATGACTACACTGTCTAATATAGCCTTCCTTTTTAAGGCACTAGGATATGATTTAAGGGTCATATAGCTGTGGTTTATAACAAGTTGAGCGACTATATTGTTTCCCTTAATTGGTTTCGTTTTTATCTCAGCTGTAAGGCATGGTATCCAAAGATTTTAGTCTCAAAGCATGTGGTCCCAATGAAGATAGCACACTGACAAGAAAACGTCTGAGTGGTTTCTCAATCTGCTTACACCACTGTCTTTTAAAAAAGGACATTATTGGGCAATGTAGTCTTAGATACTCTAAATGTGAAAATGCATGGTTTGGGTATTTGACTGTGTTTTTTCTCCCCATGGCCTGATATGTCTTCTCAGAAGATTGGAAATGAACATCACTTGTATCACAGCGATGCTCATTCACAACTATCACACAATGCCAAGACAAAGAGATATGATAGCATGCGCGTGCACGCACACACACACATGTGCGGTTTCATTCAGTTTCTGTTGACAAAATCCAATCATAAGGCTTTGGTTAACCCAGGGTTATAGTAGAAGACACTTGCCCAGGTGTCACATTATGAGACTGATAATGAAATCATGTGGTTGGGAAAGAAACTTCTGAACCACACAGCTGACCAAATGACTATTGTTAGACATACTGCCTGAGAAGGGCTGTCTCCAAAATGAATGTCATGAGTTTGATTCCTAGTGGGACATTGTGTCCTTGAGCAAGACACTTTATTTCACATTTATTTCAGTGTACTCAGCTGGCAAAAATGAGTAGTATTTGTATTTCAAAGGGCCAGCCTTGTTACATTCTGTGTCACACTGAATCTCCCTGAGAATTACATTAAGGGCACGAGTGTCTCTGGAATGCTTAGCCACTTGCACATTAATTTCATGAGCAGGCTGTTCAGTTGATCAGATGAACTGGAATCCATATTGTCATAACTGATAGAAAGCTATATATATATATAAACTGGATGGTCATAGCTAGAATGACTATCATCATATGTCTGCTTAATTAAGGTTGAATGAGATTAAACAACAGAAGGGGTAGATATTGTTTTGAATTAGCTATAACCATTGCTACTACCATTGTCTATAACCATTGCTAACAACCATTGTCTATGGCATTGCCTCAGTGCAAAGCTGATATTGATGGCAGAACAAGGGCACAAGAGAGGGAGAGAGAGAGAGGGGGTTGGGAAAGGAATGAAGTAGAGAGTAAGAAACACAATGTGTGATTGAACCTTGTAAATGATAACTCCCTGTTTTTTTACAACTACAGGAAGATAAACCATGGAACTGGGAACAACTCTTCACTGAGGTTTCTTCTGAAATTGCCAATATAAAAGATAAGAACTCTTCTTCACCAATTACTGAGCTGTTATAGAGACTCTGCCTGGGCATCTTGTCTACTTTTCAGTCAAATTATCCAATGTGTGCTTTTTTCATTGCCAAACTACATTTGTAGGAATTTTTCAGAAAGAAAATATCTTTTCAAATGGAATACTGTCAAAAATTTATATCATTAAAAGTATGCTGGAAATGCTTGCATGAGAGAGAGAGAGAGAGTGGGGGGGTTAGTGTGTGTGTGTGCATGTACGCATGTGTGTATACATGCAGTGTGTTTGTAAGTATGGGAATGTCTGCGTTTCTGTGTATGCATATGAGTATAAACTGTAACCAACTTCATTAAAGCTGCTGGGAAGCGTTTTTTGCTAATTTTATTGTTTGTTATATTTATTTATTTATTTTCAACATTGTTTTACTATGTACCTTGTATAAATACTTATGTAATGAAAGTGGAGAATATTCATTGAAATACTGACTGAAGCAGTTGTTCCTCTAATCTGAATTGGCAGTCCAGGTTTTGACTTCAGTTAGAACCACTTACATTAGTTTACATTCATTAGGAAGTACATTACAATCACAAAATTCCTATTTTTCAGTTTCTATAAACTCCAAGATTTATTACTACTACTACTACTACTAAGAAGGCGGTAAGCTGGCAGAATTGTTAGCTCACTGGGCGAAATAATTAGAAGTATTTTGTTTGCCACTATGTTCTGAGTTCAAATTCCACCGAGGTCGACTTTACTTTTCCTCCTTTTGGGGTCAATAAATTAAGTACCAGTGAAAAACTGGGGCTGATGTAATCGACTTATTCCCTCACACAAAATTGCTGCCCTTGTGGCAGAATTTGAAACCATTATTATTATTATTATTATTATTATTATTATTATTAAGGCAGTGAGCTAGCAGAACTGTTAGCACACTGGGCAAAATGCTTAGTGGCATTTCATCCATCGTTACATTCTAAGTTCAAATTCTGCCAAGGCTGACTTTGCCTTTCATCCTTTTGGTGTTGATAGATAAGAACCAGCTGAGTACCGGGGATCAATTTACCCTCTTCCCCCAAACTTGCTGGCTAAAATTTTAAACCATTATTAAGGCAGTGAACTAGCAGAATCATTAGCACACAAGACAAATTGCTTAGTGGCATTTCTTCCGGCTATTTACATTCTGGATTCAAATTCCACTTTCAACTTTGCCTTTTGGGATCAATGAAATAAGTACCAGTTGAACACTGAGGTCAATGTTATCAACTAGCCCTCTTCTCCAAAATATCAGGCCTTGTGCATATAATAGAAACTATAAAAGACAGCGAGCTTTCAGGATTGTTAGCACACCAGACAGAATGCTTAATGATATTTCTCCCAGCTTTACATTCTAAGTTCAAATTCCACCAAGGTCAACTTTGCCTTTCATCCTTTTTGTGGTTGATAAAATAAGTACCAGTCAAATACCAAACTTGATGTAATCAACTTCTTCCTCCCCTCAAAAACTGTTGGTTCTGTGCCAAAATTTGAAACCATTGTTATTCGCAGTATTATTAATATTATTATTATCATTATGTTTTTGCCTTTGCTTTGATTTATATAAGCTACTCCAAAGTCTCAACCAGAGACACTATGGTTAAATACATACCAGCTGAGCACTTAGGCCAATGTAATCAACTAACCCTCTCCCCTAAAGATTTGTGCCTATAGTATATTGGACTATTATCATTTCTTCTTTTTATTTTTATTTTTATTATTATTATTATTATTATTATTATTATTATTATTGTTATTATTAAATTTTGCTTTAATTTATATAAGCTACGCTCAAGTCTCAATTAGAGATGTCTATTAACCCTTTTGTTACTGTATTTATTTTGAGATGCTCTGTGTTTCTTTCAATTACTTTAAATATAACAAGGAATTTTGTAAAATAACTTAGTTATCATTCAGCTAGTATTAGGAACATAAATTGTGACTAAGGTTTGGTGGAAGATTTTAATTCCAAACTTATGAAAACAAGACATTTGTACTACAGAGCCAGAGCTGGTTTCAGCCAGGTTGGTAATGAAAGGGTTAAATAAGAATCAGTTGAACACTGGAGACGATTGTAATCAACTACCCTGCTTCCCTAAAATTTCAGGCCATGTGCCTATTGTGGAAAGGATACTGGCAAAATCATTAGCTTGCCAGATGAAATGCTTTGTAGCATTTTGACAGTCTTTATGTTCTGAGTTCAAATTCCACCAAGGCTGACTTTGCCTTTCATCCATTCAGGGTCAATAAAATAAGTACCAGTCGAGCACTGAGGTTAATATAATCACATAGCTCTCTCCCTGCAAATTTCAAACCTTGTGTCTATAGTAGAAATAGCTATTATCATTGCTGTTATTGTTGTTGTTGTTGTCATCATCATCATCATCATCTTGGAGTGGTATTAACAGTGTATCAGCAGACTAAATCTCTAATAGTATTTAGTCTGTTCTGTCATCCAAATACCATGGAGTTTGTTTTCGCCTTTCATCTCTCCAGGATCAATAAAAGGAATCCCTGGCATGCGATAAGGTCAATTTGAATCGATTGCACCCATCTCTGCAAATTCGTGGTTTTCTGCTGATATAAAAACATCAGAGGAAAACTATTATAATAATTGCTATTGTCGTTGTTGTTGTTGTTCATTATTATTACAAGGTGACGGAGCGTTATATTTTAAGCTTCCATCCTAGTTCACAGTAGATTCCTTTCCACATCAGCCACTCTACTTCATACCAGCGACCACACACCATCCTCATCCAAACCATTATGTTTTCCACACCATCAACACACACAGACACACACACTCACATACACTGCTCCTTCTCCTACACCACTATCCCTTCCACATAATACCAAACATCTCCTCTCTACTCCATTTCCATTGCCTTCCCCTCCACCTTTCATACTCTCAGTTCTCCTCCTCTAGCATATCTGCAGCTAATAATGACAGGTCAATTACCATCAGCTTTACAGTCAGCTAGCCTTCTCTCCTCCTTCAGCAAGAAACTCAGCTAATTTTCAAGAACAGTCTTGTTTCTAGCTGTGGAACGATGTTAGTAGCAGCAAAGACTGGAGTAGGTCAGTAAAAACAAAGTAAAAGGATAACACTAAAAGAAGTTGTGTCCAAATACCTGCTACCACCACCACTACCACCTTCACTGTTATTATTTACCATTAGCCATCCCTCAACACCTTCATCACTAACACCATCTCCAATCTCCACCATCACTCAACTTCTAGGATCTTCACCACTAGTATCAATGACTATTACTGAACCACTGCCACTGTTCAATGAGCAATACTTCTACCACCTGACCACCACTACCAATAACATCAAGAAGTTGCCTCTACATGGACACTCAATCTGCTAGAAATAGCAGTCAAATTCTCTCAAATTACACACAAGAAGAAGAAAATTACACTAAGAAAAAGAAAAAGGAGGACAATATGTTCTCCATTTTTGTAAAACTCTCCAAATTTAGTCACAGTGGGATGGTCATGGTTGAAATGCTTTTGATCATAGGTGGTCTGCTCAAGCAGGACTGACCTAGGGCTAAACAATAAGGATAACAGCAACACTACTACCATTCAATAACCAGCCCTTCCATTACCTTACCATCAACATCATCAACAACAACACTAACCCTAGGCAAACAACAAACATTAGCACCACCACCATCATCACTTCCCTCTCTACCGTTTAATGACCTACACCCACCCACAAACTCAGCATCATTAGAATGAACTTGTTGACCTTTATATCATTCAACTTACATCATAACATTGAAAATGTTATCCTATTAAAAATGAGTCTCGGGTGCTTACATATTAAAGAATATGGAATAGAAATTGACTGAAAATGAATTAAAACTTCCCAGTAAACTTTTAAATGCTGTGACATTTTATTGTTCAAACTTCTTTTTATTCCTTTACTTAATTAATTTTTAATTAATTTTTTTCCAGTGAGTTTATTTTATTACTTCTTGTACTTCTATTTGTTCAGTTATACAAAACATAAAAGTACAAGATAATAATGATTTCTAACATAAAACACATGAGGAGTGAGGTTTATAGTATATTATATGAACTCCTGTACTTGACTGCTACTTTATTTGTCACCCCTTTCCATCCCTGGAAAGATGAAAGACAAAGTCGACTTTGATGAGATTTGAACACATATCGTAAAATAACATGACTAAATAATACAAGACATTTTGTCCAACACTATAAATCCACCAACACACCAACCTCAAAATATAAAAATAATAATAATACTTACTTTTATTTTTCCCCTGGGCATATTCATATATACAATATGTTATAAGAAGGGTGACATAGATGTGTAAGAAAGATAAAAAAAATACAAATAAAACACAAAACCACCATTGATCCTATCAACTTCTGCTTCTATGTATACTGCATCCATTATTTACATATGAGGGGTGTTGAAAAATTCCTGGCTTTAAGGGTATTGCGAAAGGTGTGGTTGAAGGCCCAACCTTCCGAATTCTTTTACAGGGATTAGAAAAACTGAAGGGCCACTGCAGTAAGTGTATGAATCTGAGATGGGAATATGTTGAATAAAATTATAATTAACTGATCCTCTTTATTTTCTTTTACCCAAAGCCAGGAACTTTTCAGCACCTCCTCGTACACACATGTATATACATACATGTGTGTGTGTGTATGTATGATGAGCTTTTTCAATCAGTAACATCTTTATTAAATAAGTACCAGTTGAGCACTGGAGTCAATTGTAATCCATCTACCTAATCAATTAATAAGGCTTTGGTCAGCCCAGGTTGTAATAGAAGAAACTCACTCAAGGTGTCATGTAGCGGGATTGAACCAGAAACCCATTTATTGGAAAGTAAACTTCTTAACCACACATCCATGCCTGCACCTGAATACAGAAAAAAAGAAAAGAAAATTATCTCAAATTACACTCACGTGTCAATATTATTATTGATGTATAGTAATATATATTGTCTTCAAGATTGTTTAAATCAGTGGTTCTCAATCTGTTTGACTTTGTGATACACTGAAAACTGAATATAAAAGTAATTTCATTCTGCATGGAGAGCTTTAAAAGAAACTGTTTTATTATTAAGCATAAAAGCTTTTGCTTATCTTGTTTTGTTAATCAGAGGTGCAGTTATAGCTGTGTGATTTAAGAAATCCACTTCCCAGTCGTATGATTTCTAGTTCAATCCCACTGCATGTTCTACTGTAGCCCCAGAAGTCCATTATATATACAACAGATATAAACAAGCATAATTTGCCATATAAGCAGTGTCAACTGTGACAATATGTTTGGCCAGAAGGGAATATTACTGTGCCTGAAAATAGGTGAGGGTTATTAACAGGAAGAAGCATCCAGCTGTAGAAAATCTGCCTTGATAAATCCCATCTGACCTATGCAAGTATACAGAACTAGAAGTGGTGGCAGCAGTAGTTATGATAATGATTTGACTACAACAAACTTATGATAATATATTTTTCAAAATGCTGGAGCTCTAGTATGGACTTCCCTAAAGCCTTAAATTATATTTTGAAACTCCCACAATGGCTCTAAGTACCCTTTGTAACACACACCAGTGTACAATGGCACACTCTTTGAAAGCCACTGGTTGAAGTGAATGAAGCAATGCAATAAAATATTAGCTATTATGTACACATACACAAAAGGGAGAACACTTTTTTCAGCTTCGTGTGAATGTGTTAAAAAGAAGTGAAATGTTTATTAATCTGATTGCCTTATCTATGAATTCCAAAAGTACAAATGTTCCTCAGCTTCATTAGAATCAAACTCAAATGTATCTAATACTGAGTGATGCATTCTGCATTATCTTCCGTCATGTTGAAATGTTTATGAATTTACTGAAAGAACATGGAAAGTTGGTGTTAAATAGCTTGCTCAAAGTTTGCATGATTTCCTAAAAGAAAATGGCATTGATGTAAAATGATTTGGCTGTATTGAAAGTTGTTGTTGTTGTTGTCGTCATCGTCCTCCTCCTCCTCCTTCTTCTTCTTCAGAAGTTTTATTTTTATAACATGCTTTCACTGCACTACCGAGCACAGCTCTGTGTGCCTTGGGTATGTGCAGTGGTTTGCTGTGATGCTCTTATGGTTACTGTATTGAAAGTGTTTTACGTAGGATGTGTGCAGTGCCTAGTAGTGCTATTTTCTGTATGTTATATATATTTGTTAGTCCTGGTGTTTTTGTTATGTATTTGTCTGAATATTTTTTGATCATGCCTAATGCACCCACTGTGATAGGATTTGTTTCTGTTTTTAGACTCCACATTCAAGTTACCTCTATTTCCAGGTCTTTGTATTTTGAAAGCTTCTCTATTTCTTTTAGAGAAACGTCATCTGTTAGTATTGATACATCAATTAGAAAGCATTTTTTTTTTCTTCATGATCTTTGATAACTATATCTGGCCTATTGGCCTTAATTTCTCTATCTGTGTATGTTGGTATATTCCATAGTATTGTTGCTTTCTCATTTTCTGTGACCTTTTCTGGCGTGTGCTTATACCATCTTTTTTTCTGTTGTTATTCCATAGTGTTGGAATAGCTTCCAGTGTATGTAGGTCCCAACTCTGTGTCTGTGAATATATTCCTTCTTAGCCAGGTCTGGGCAGCCAGAGACAGTATAATTTATTGTTTCTTTTCATTATATGTTTTTGGTAATTTCTGGTGGGGAAGCTTTGGTCTTGTGCTGCAATTAAAAATCCTTCAGTCTCTGCTTTGAGTCCTGAGCTTCTCAGCTATTGCAGGGATTTTGCTTTGTCTATTATTATTATTATTATTATTATTATTATTATTATTATTATTATCACTACTACTACTACTACTACTACCACTACTACTACTACTACTACTACTGCTGCTGCTGCTGCTGCTACTACTACAGTAAAAAAGACAGTGAGTTGGCAGAACCAATAGCATGCCAGGCAAAATGCTTAGCAGCATTTCCTTATGTTCAAATTCCACTGAGGTCGACTTTGGATTTCATTCTTTCAGGGTCAATAAAAGTAGCAGTTGAGCACTGGGGTCAATGTAATTGACTCACCCCACCACCAAAATTGCTAGCTTTATGCCAAAATTTGAAACCATTATTACTAAAGGCAGCAAACTAGCAGAATCATTAGTATGCTGGACAAAATGCTTAGTAGCACTTTGTCTGTCTTTACTGTCTGATTTCAAAGTTTGCCAAAGTCAACTTTACCTATCATCCTTTCAAGGTTGATAAAATAAGTACCAGTTGAGCACTGGGATTCATATAAATGACTATCCCCTTCCCCAAAATTTCAGGCCTTGTGCCTATAATAGAAAGGATTATCATTATTATTATTATTACTAAAGTGGCAGCCTGGCACAATTGTAAGCATGCCAGGCAAAATGCTTAGCGATATTTTGTCCATCTTCACATTCTGAGTTCAAATTCCACTGAGGTTGACTTTGCCTTTCATCCTTTCAGGGTCAATAAATTAAGTACCAGTGAAACACTGGGGTTGATGTAATCAACTTGTCCTCTTACCCAAAATTTCAGGCCTTATGCCTATAGTAGAAAGAATTATTATTATTGTTACTATAGTGTTACCTATCATACAACATGTAACCTTGGAAGTATACTTTTGCTGTCATAGGTAATTTGATAAAAGTTGAACTATAATTATTTTATCTATGCCATATATTTTTATGTTACCCATGGTGGCAAAAGTGTATTAATATTATTGTAGAAATTGCAATAATATATTAATTGGTTTAATATAAATTCTTAAGTTAGCAAATATCCTGGTGATTAATGTAAAAATCTTTGCTAACAAACAGGTTACTTGAAACAACCAAAACAGCACTGGAATTTTAGACTCATGGAAACAGCAACATTGTCATAGACACATGCATATATAAAGATGACAGTCTTCAGCACAGTTTCCGTTTATCAAATTCTACTCATAAGACATTGAAACTGAGGTTGTTGTGGAATGTGCCTTGCAGTGGGATTGAACCTAGGCAACATGGTTAAGAAACAAACATTTTAATAACATAGCCAAGCTTGTGCTTATATTATTGTTTTTGATTTAGAAGATTTGGAAGAAAGCCTGGGAAAATACCAAGATTTTTTGTTTCTGAAAACTAATCTTCCTCCTCATGTTGGCACAAAAAATGATTCTGTGGAGCTGCAGGTTTATTATTTGATATCAGACAACCACCTAGAATTTTGTTTTCCAATGTAGAAATTGCCTCACATATCTATTTGGCTTAAATGCTTACGAATTGTAATGAAGAACAGTAATTTTCAAAGATGAAAACAAAGAACTATTATTGATCTAAGCAGATTGAACAGTTTCTTCAGTGTAAAGAGAAGAGAGAACATGAATTTCTAAGGCGGAAAGAGATATTTTTAGTTATAAAACAGATTTTGTCATGCCAACTAATGAAATATAATGTTACTGAGGAGGTGTCAAGTTTGAACAAATGTTTTCATATTAAATAAACATTCTAAATATACAATAAAAAAAATGCATACATATATATGTATGTGTGTATATATATATATATATATATACATACAATGGGCTTCTTTCAATTTCTATCTATGAAATCCATTCATAAGGCTTTGGTAGGCTTGAGGCTATAGTAAAAAACACTTACCCAAGAAGCCATGCAGTGGAACTGAGTCCAGAACCATGTGGTTGGGAAGCAAAACGCATACCACACAGCTACACCTGCACCCCTCTCTTTCTCTATATAAATATATATGTACATACATACATTTATATAAATATATATTGTCAGTGGATCTATATCCACAAGAGAAGCACACTCTAAAGGATAGAGCAGTAAGGTATTTACACGCAGTCCAATCATAGAGTGACCAATGGTTTCACATCCATGGATACAAAACTATTAATCACCCTATGACCTGACATATATTTAACTGCATGTAAATATATATATATATATATATATATATACACACATATATATTTATACACATACATATTAGAGGAAAAATCAAAACCAAGGCAAAACAAGCATCTCAAGTCATTTAGAATAATTTAATTAGGGTAAGGTGAATTTGAAGTCTTACAACTGTTTCTGGAATAAACCAAGTTGGTTAGCATGTCCATGCACTGGGTATTCTGTCATCAGAGATAAGGTATGAATATTTTTGACGGAAAATTTACAGTTTACGCGTAAAAAAAACACCATTCAAGCATGCTTGTTGCCAGTGCCATTGGACTGGCTCCTGCGCAAGTGGCACGTAAAAAGCACCATTTGAGCATGGTCGAATTGAGTTTTGTCTGACTGGCCCTTGTGCCAGTGCCACGTAAAAGCACCCACTACACCCTTGGAGTGGTTAGCGTTAGGAAGGGCATCCAGCTATAGAAACTTTGTCAGATCAGATTGGACCCTGGTGCAGCCTTCAGGCTCGCCAGCCCTCAGTCCAACCCATGCCAGCATGGAAAGTGGATGTTAAACAACAATGACGATGATGATGATGAAGGAGTAAAATTCACAGTTTATAAAGAATAAAATAGAATAGATTAGTAAAATAGAAGAATAAAGAGTAAAAGTAGTTAGAAGAATATAGGCAGGAGAATAATGTTCACAACTCATCTTTTTCCAGAGGATATGGACATTGGTTGGTACTGCCATAAAGTGCCAACCAATAGATCTAGAATTACATTATCTAAAGTATTCCTTCTTTGTTTAAGACAGAGGTTATGATTGAAGGTAAATTTACATCGCTATTTCTTACAAGTTAAATGACCACATTGAGACACTTATTTTTGGTTCATAGTAAAAAGGGTAAAGACCCCCTTCAGTCAAGAATGACCATGGGATTGCACCTAGAAAGTTATCCTCAGAGGTACAAGTCCAGGCAAGGTTGTTTATGGAAGACCAGCAGTCACCCATGCATACTGGCCTCCCCTCTCCATACCACCAATGTTATCCAAGAGAAAGGCAAAGGCCAATACAGCTTGGCACCAATGATGTCGCAACTTATTTCTATAGCTGAATGAACTGGAGCAACATGAAATAAAGTGTCTTACTCTAGAACACAATACACAGCCCAGTCCAGGAATCAAACTTACTACCTTGTGAGCTTGGCACAATAACCACTGAGTCATGTGCCTTCACACAGTATGCAACGGTATTCAATCTATGCTTGTTAAGGAACTCCTGTTCAGTTGATTAACCTGCTTGACCTAGTACCTCGATAAAATGACTTTAAAATAGGGAATCATATGCTTTGGAGTCTATTTTTTTAAACCTGAATTTTATGCATGATGATTCTTCCACAAATCTGCATTCCTTTGGGATTTCCTTCTGTTCATATTCCCTGGCTTATGTCTCTAGAAAAGGGTTCGAGTTAAACATTAAACATCTAAGCTTCAGTTTCCTTCATTGCTTAGTATAGCAAGGCCTTAATACACAATTAGCTCATCAACAATTGCTTCTAATTTAGGCACAAGGCCAGATGAAGGGAGAGGTTAGTCAATATCATCGACCCCAATACATGAAAGGATGAAAAGCAAAGTTGACATCAACAAAATTTGAACTTAGCACACTAAGTCCTGGAAGAAGTACTACAAAGAATTTTGTCAAATGCTCTTATGGTTCTACCAATTCACCACCCAGACTTGATACAAAGAGCACGCACACACACAGGGCTTACACATAAAACACACACACATACATACACACAACACGCGCGAACACAAACGCAGGCAACAGAATAAGCCTCTATGCAGTTGTTCGACTTGTTAAGTAGAAATATCAGCCAAATTCTCCTTCATTTCACAGCCTACCATTTTAAATAAAGAAATAATGTATTGTATTGGATAAGTATAGCGGGAAAAAGGGCGAAGGTGTTATGTTATGGTTGTAATTCCTTCGATCGCAGGTCTTCTTAGTCAATGTCACCCTGGGGCTAAACAACATGACTTATGGAATGAGGTAAGAAACTCTACAAGATGTCACTCTACCTACTAAAAATATCAGCTAAATCTTCCTCAAATTACATTACTGGAAAAGGGATGAAACAGAATTAATAATGTACCGTATTATGCAAGAAATTTTAGACGAGATTGCAGGGCAAAAACTGTGGAGAAAGAAGCGCTCATTACATTCGAGGGTAAACAAGATTAGTGGATAATAAAACATATATTGCTGATCTTTAGGAACAAAGAAGGTGATCGCACTTAAGCAGAGATTGAGTAAATGTGGTAGTTCTAGATAGCCAATACCGAGCAGAAACAAGGGATAGTCATGACTGGAGCGCCTTTCGTTATTGGTTTATGTAATAATGCCTTACTCGGGTCTAAACAACAACACATTACCAACATCCAGCTAACTAAATATCCGTTGCTATTATATAACCATTAACATCTCAATTTTTATAACAAACACACATACAGAAGAGCAGACCCCTTATGAAATGGAGTGGGGTATGCCGTACCTGGACTCGACAGTTTCCTGGAATCTTGGAAAATGTTTGCAAAAATTGAATTCAAGCATTCACAGAAGGGAACTTGACTGAAAGAAACTTTGGATCTCCTCATAAAATTTTTGTCAGATACCCTAGAAAAGCAGGTTTTTGCCTATTAAACACACCCATTCCAACTAACTTTCCAACTGAGAAGCGCTATACACACATACATCGGAAGGTGGACACAAACAAGTTTATGCGTCACATCTCGACTGGTATACTACCTCCAACTTCAGCCCATTTGCACTGGCTTTTCTTCCGCATGTCACTCCCACGATGTTAAAATCCTCACTCCTTAAACCGTTTATTAAAAAACAAAATCACTCAGACTTTCCTTTCTAGAAACGATTCACTTTGGAATTTGTTGGTTCACTTTGCCTCACCCCCCCCCCCAACACACACACTTCCTCGCCATTAAAACTAACCCGAAACAATTCAAAATATTACTCATAATTTCACCATTCAGATGAAGGGAAAGGACTGGAAATGATACGAATACTGTTCCACTACCACTGCCCAACCCGTCCTCTGAGGAACCATTGAAAAAACGCTTGCCTTTCTTTTAGTCTTTCACACAGCTGAGTGTTCAAATATATGAATTCTTTTTCTTTTTTTTCATCTTTCATTTCCTTTCTCTTTCTTGCATTCGCACATATACACACACACTACTTGATCAAACACATTTCTCACCTCTTATTTCATTCACTCTGCTGATCACACTCAGTAACTTCTCTCTCGTTTTCTCTTTCTTCCGCCCCCCCCCCACCATACTGGGTACATTTCATAAAACATGATTTCTCTCTCTTTCTCACGAATATAATTTATATTCATAACCATTGTCTTCCCTTTCTCTCTCACACACAAGGCAGGCATCATCTTTCGTATATAGATACGCTCTCCGACTTGTCTTCCCTTTTTCTCAGTTTCCCACACACGGATAGATGAACTTTGTTGTTTTTGTTTATATACACACACACACACAAATACAAACAGAAACGCCTTCATTTACATACCTGCACACATTACTGGCATTCTCTCAGACACAGTTCCTTATGTTTCTTTCTCCCTACAGACAACAAACAAGCATAGATTTACATATACACATGCACACACACGAGACGATATGAGGAGCTGACAAAACTCATTCAATGTAATGTATAACCACTTATTAGTGTCATGATAGTACTGCGACCGTCGACACTGCTGCTGTTATCTATCACATGCCGTATATACGTTTGTGTATGGTACTTAATGTATACAGTAGTTTGAAATACACACACCATACATGTTACGGAATACAGCAAACAAATAATTACTTCCCAAGCGCGCTTCTTTTCGTGAGAGCAAAAGCAGCTTTGTGTTGTTTACTTCCGGAAACAGTTCTAGTTTTGTGGAAGCATGACAAGAGATTATTATAAACTACGGAACATCGAAAGTGTAGCTTCGGTGTAAGTTATTTGTGCTTGTGCAGCGGTAAAGACAAAAAAAGAGGATGAAAGAAAAGAAAAAAAGAAGAGATGATAGTGTGGTGGATTTTTCGAATTTATTTCTTCTTTAGTCTTAGTAGACAGGAACAGCACCCTTGGACTGCTTATCTCCTGAGAAGGTACTGGAAGGGCTAGTAAAGGTTCGAGAATTTCATAAATAAGTAGAACTGATTGGGTATAGGCTGATTCATAGTTGATGACAAGGTTTCGAAACGACAATTTTTACTTGAAGAGACATATCTTCAGTGGATGCTGCTAATACACTCCTACACTACTTCTATCTGTTTCAGTTTTAACACTGTTGATTAGCACAATATACTGTTATTTAGACATATTGCATATATTTTTATAGAATGATATTCGAACCTGCCCTTATTTTAATGTCCAACAACACTCTTTATAGTGTGTATTTCATGCACCTCTTGTGATATAGTGGTGTTGCATAATATTGTACACTGTACAATGTCGGTATTAAAAATGTGTAATACATGAATTTTTATTCAAGAGAATCTGTGGGTACACTTCTACCCTAATTTTCGTCTATTTCTTATTTTCCTCAGTATACACACAAACGCACGCACGCACACACACACACACACACACACACACACACACACACACACACATACATACATACATACACGCGCGCATTTAAATCAAAGGAAATGTATCTGATTGAAACGATGGTATTATATTTTAATGTCCAACACTTTTTTTTCAATACAACGCTACGTAATTCTGGAAAAGTGAGACAAATTCTCGATCATATGAATTGGATAGTTCTGTAAATTTAGATATTTACAAAAGTAGGAGAAGGTATTAAGTTTTGTTTTATTGAAGTATCTTGTGTCTGAGTATGCATGTATAAACTTATACATAACACGCACGCACACATACAAACTTACATACATACATACATACATACATCATACATACATACATACATACATACATACATACATACAAACAAACTTCATACATACATACATACATACATACACACACACACACACACACACACACATGCATACATACATACATACATACATACATACATACATACAAACAAACTTCATACATACATGCATGTTGACTGCAGGAACAAAAATAGAATATTCGGTGCATGTGTGCGCGCGCGTGTGTAATACAGTTCAATATTTATATATAATTGTAACTGAGTTTCGTGCCTTATTAGATAATTCATTAAGCAACATCAGACAAATAATTGGCTTAACTAACATATCTTGAAATATTCATGATATACAAAGCATCCCTTCAGGTGTGCTGAGAAGAAAGTGTTATAAGGGGCAGAACTTATAACATGGGTTGTTTATCCTTGGGTAGAAAAATTTAAAGATATGAAAATAGTAGCGGTTAAACATGAGGGTTGTAAAAAAAAAGAAGAGAAAATAAAGGGGGAAAAGAAGAGGAGTACAAATAAAAGAAGAGAAAAAAATAAAGACTAACAAACGTGAATTGAGTTCAGGAATGGTATAGGGATCCAGTAAAGTTGAAATTATTTCAGTAATATTAAGTAATAAAGTATATATGCCCGCATACGTATATATATATTACACACATACCATATATGTTGACGTTATTAGATCCAGTGCATATAGAAGATTCACGGATATTAAATCAGAATGGTAAAAATTCGTTTAGTTATGTAGAAAGAAAAAGGCATAAATTGAAAAATGTGTGTATATTTAGTTTAGTACCATTTAGTCAGATAATGACTACGAATTCCAGTTTTCTTGGTAAATGCTTGCCAAAGTGGCGGCATTTTGTAAACATCTCATATCTTGTGTTCAGGTAATTAGCAGCATGATTACGTTTTTTAAGTATTAGGCTCTTTTCATACATCACATCTTTGAATATATATATATATCGTATCTTTTATTCTCGTTCTTAATATGGCCTTATAGAGGATTGAAATTAGTAGTGTACTCTTTCAGGCGTGAAATGTAATTCATCAATTACTGTTAGATTGCTTTCTTCATGTCAGAAGCAATATATATATATATATATATATATATATATGATTAAAGTATCATTGTTTAAATTTATTTTGTCATACTCATGTAGTGTTTATGAACCACATCAATGCTTAGTGCAATGGAGATGGCTTCCGCTTCAGCATCATATGGCTAATTAAGTGGGCATGTATTAGTTTTCTGCATGAACAGTTAACGTCAGTTAATTTCGAAGATTTATAAGCTATTAGATTCTTTATATTGATAGTACATCTACTGAGTTTAAGATTGTTCCTATTAATAATTTTGTGTATTTATGGTTAACAGGGTAATGCTTATCAATCATGGCTAAAGTACTCTTAGCAATATAGAATTTAACTTTAACGAAAAAGGAGATATAAATCAAAGGATCCAATAGCGTCCCTTCTTAATTTGGGATTGTGGAGGTTTGGAGTGTAAAAAATTGTGTCTGAGTCCACTAGATTTTAGTGCTTTGATGTAGCAAGTGATTGTCTTGTTGTAGATAGTCTTATTCAATAACATATAAGATATTTTCTTTTTCTCCCACCCATTATCCACTACTATTTTCGTATTTCTCAAATTTCGTAAGTGTTGTGCCTTATAACGTTTCCTTTCTAGCATGCATCAATATTCACATGTACTGGTTAAGGTAATTTGTCTGATAGTTGTGTAAATCACTCTATCATGAAACTCGGAGTTACAATGTATGTTCTATAATGGGCTGTGTTGCCTAAAATAACGTCGAATATGATTGGTTGGTCACTGCAAAATAATGGTCGCTATAATATTGAATGCACGTTAGGTTATAAGACGGGTAGCTTTCCAGACTTCCCTGAATCTGTCCTACTTAGTTCCGAACTACTGCTAGAGAAAACTTCGCCCTCTAAAAAACAACCATACCAAATATTGCAATGAAAGCTTCTCTGCGTGACGTTCGACATACAAGAAGTAGCAGTAAAATCTCCTTCAAATCACACCAAATAGTCTTTAAAAAACGGGACGACATATTGAATAGTGTCGTTTTAGATACTCTGTCTGTAAAAGAGATGGTGGTCACAGTTGGAACATTTTTGATCAAAAGAGTGTTGGAGGAGGATTAACATTAGGTTAAATAAAAATAATTTCGCTATTGTTGTCTTCATCATCATCCGGTCGGACGACTTGCCAGGATGAATGCAACACTTCCACACTAGATCTCCTGATCGAGTGATGTAGCATCAATATCTGCTTTAGATACATTGGTCTTTCGCTAGCTGAAATATCTCATCTGCTTTACATCATGAGACTACTGTTGATATTATGAGTTTGCTAACTGAAATGGTTGATCCTGGCCGTTGACAGTCCGTTGTCTGTTCATTCGCTCTAATGATATTCGTCATTGATTCAAAAAGTTCATCTGCTGAAGTAGTTCACATACACCATGCTGCATCTCATTATTTCTGCGTACCCTGGGTCGAGTGGCTACATGCTATTTAATCCCTAGCTGGGACCCTGACAGAGGCTGCTATTCCTAGTCAGAGTAGACCTGGGATCAATAGTAGCTAAGAGTTGGTCCCACATTCATCAAAACCTTGAAACTCCCTAACCAAGGCCCCATTACTAGATGCTGTTTAAAGTAATACTATCTGTTGTAATCATTGCCAACATCCACCAAGTGTTACCGTCGTGCTAACAAACATTCTTATAGCACAACTAAGAACAGCCATTAGTCTTCTTGTCTGATATATATGTTCAATTTAAATCACGCCTTTATGGATTTGTCGGATATAACCAAGTATGAGTAGCTTATGATGACTGAGTAGCATGTACTTTGTGGTGGTTTGTTATGGAGAAGACATCAGTGCCTTATACTTTATCTCACCAGAAAGTGTAGAAGACCCAATGAAGACAGGGCGTGTGAAAGTGTTCATTTCTGCTCACCTTGTATACATTGTCTATGTTTGACTTCCATACAAAAGTTCTCAAAGTAAATAAAATAGATTGTTACCGTGAGGAAGAGAAGCCTACCGTTTCAGAGAGAGCCCTTCGACGGAAGGAAGTGAAACTATCACACTTTGCGATTTTCTTTTTTTTTTTTTTTTACTATTTGCAGGTGAAAATTGTCACTAACTTTCTCGTATTCTTCTGTTGCTTTTTTAAACCCTGGGTCATCACTGGATGAGCGGATGAACGGACCTATGATCAAAATTAATCTACCTTTGAGTTTTTTCTTTCTTTTTTCAAACATCCTGTATCTAGAACTTCATTTCTTTTAGTGATTTGGTCTTGGAGAAAGGACTGTACTCATGGCCTTCACAATCCTCCAAGATAGATGAGATTGATCTTGTTCACCATAATGTTTTAGCTGCTAGGGTGTAATTCGAGGGAGAGCTGATTTCTATTTCTAGTAAGTTGAGCGAACAAGGGAGCTTCTACACTTAAGTCCTACAAAAGTTGTCAATCTTTCCTCAAATCACACCATACCGACTGTGTTTAAAATGAAATGAAACAATGGGCAAAATAGTCCTAGATATACAAAAGACAGAGTGTTCATGGATTACGCCAGACCAGAAGCTAATCAACAAATAGCTACCACGTCGAGGCTCCGTTGTTGGTTCTTTGAAACACAGTAGGGTCTCACATATAGTTTTATATTTAAGAGATGAGGAACTATGTGCATTATTTACAATCAACGGATATTTGTCCTCATCTCGTTTGTTGTTAACACGTTTCGGCTGATATACCCTCCAGCCTTCTTCAGGTATCTTGGGGAAATTTCGAACCTGAGTTCTCATTCTTAAGGTATTTTTCGATGTTATCATCATCATTATCATTATTATTCCCCAAGACACCTGAACAATAATAGTAATAATAATATTATTATTTACATTAATAATAATGATAATAATAATAATAATAATAATAATAATAATAATAATAATAATAATAATATCGAAAAATACCTTAGGAACGAGAACCCAGGTTCTCTTAACGTAATTCTCAGGGAGATACACTGAAACACAGAATGTGAGTAGGCTGATCCTTTGAAATACAGGTAGTATTCGTTTTTGCCAGCTGAGTGTACTGGAACAACATGAAATAAAGTGTCTTGCTCAAAGACACAATGTCTCGCCAGGTATCGATCTCATGACCCTACAATCATGAGCTGAAGACTCCTGGTTACTAAGCCACACGCTTTCACATGTAATTTAATAGGTAACCTTTTTGAACAATGTGTATTATTTGACGCAGTTTTTAAATAGAAATTCTACAATTAATTCTTATGAGATTTTAGCTGGTGAATGATATGTTGCGAAGATACTATGTAATATCACGTCGGGGTCACCAATTTTAGCTGGAAGGTTGTTCTCTGGCCCTTTTAATACAAATTCTTGCTTTGTATATAAAATTATGGAAATAATACCAAAAGTCAGCTTTTGATTAACAAGCTAAATAAAATTATACTACGAACCAGATAATACATCACGAAGAAAATTTGAACTGTAGAAAATCATCCATAGTTGGCTCTTCAGCTCAGTCAAACTTGGTTACACATCCTTGAACAGGAACAAAAATAATGTGACGTGGCTTCCTGAAAACAACCTCTCCTTGCTCTCACTGGTGAAAATGAAAAACCTCATGCTATTTAATAACAAAAACTGGCTCAAACCAACATTCTAAATTTGTCGCGTCTGGTGGTCTATTGTGCAATGCGATTGGATATACTCTTCGTATCCCGCGTAAAACTAGACCAATCCAAATCGACAAAATATTTCAGCAAACTCCACAAAGTATTTCAGCATTACATAACTGGTCACTTGACTAATCATTGGAGACCCACGCCTGGAGCCAATTTCCGAGTACTTAAGTCTAATCATGCAATTATAAAATTAGTCTCACTACAAGATCTTGACAATTCCAAAGTGACCCAAACATTTTAAGGAATGGCGTCAAGGATTGATAGAATTCATCCTTCACTTCAGACATGACAGATAAGATAGTAACATTTACACTGATAAATCTGACTGGACCTTCAGAGGTATAGATACAGCGAATAAGTTGTGTTCAGATCTGTTGTCTTCTAGTTTGATCATTTTTCAGCGAGAAGTTGTTAATTATAAATCCGATGCAATTGAGATTTTCCCCTTGCAAAAAGGTGTAGCCCTTTGTCTTCGGTGTACACACACCTGATAAACGTTTTTCTTCAGAGTGGCTACTTATACTATGAGTTGCAAAATACTGTTCTTGATAACTTTCTTTTAAGAAAAGAACACAATCCAAGGAAAGCGATGGTGATATGCATCAGCAAAAATTATGCAGTGAAGTTCGTGAGTTAGATTACTATCTTAAAACTGTAAATTGAAAACAAAAAGGTCCTTTTTTCTTGCAGATTAAACGATAAATTACTTTTCTACACATGATATACGAACTCACGAACTTTCGTTTGTTCGCTGATGTCGCTGGCTTTTCAGTGAATGCGGTCAGCAATGTATTGGGTTGTCCGGAAAGTTCGTGCCGATTTTTAAAGGAAAGAAAAAGGTCCATAAATACTTGCCATTACATTTTCAATCAACCAAATATGAACCATTTTGTTGCACAATGCGTCTCCATATTTCCTTTAACTTGAAAATACCCTCTCTCAGAATTGAGGTGGTTTCATGGCAAAGAATTCATCAAGGTATCTTTTTACGCCATCCAAGGAATTGAAATTTTTACCATTAAGACTATTATTCCACAATTTCTCGTGTAGAATTGCAATAACTGACAGATACAGATAGTGAATTGGATAGAGCACTACTCAGAGATCTTCATCAGAAGAAACACTGTCATTACTCAAGGCCTTGAATGAGTCAAATGCCTTCTCATCATGGTTGAGGTAGATTCAGAGCAAATGATAGCTGAACTCAAGAAATACTTTGACAGCTTGTCTTCTGTAACGGCTTGTTTAAATGCCACTATGATGTCCTTTGATAAAGCTAGAGAGAAGTATGGTGTTAAATGACACAAGATATGCTAAAAGTATTTTTATAAAAATACGGGTGTCAGTAGTTAATGCAGTGGGTACAGGAGTGTCTCTCTATCTTCGGCAGACATTTCGCACATGTCTTGAACGTTCGTCACCAAATGGTGTTGAAACATGTCTCCAATGAATACAAGCTGCAGCTCTCGTGGTAATAAATTATTGTTAAACATAATTTTCGACCGTAGAAATGTAGGAAGTGAAAGGTCCCCACCCACCAAAAAGTCGCTTTTGTTGACCCCCATCAAAGAATTTAAATTGGTTTGCAGAGATGGTCTTATAGAAGGATAGGTTGTGGAACCATCTAATGTGACTCTACTAAGAAGGCTGTACTATCAATTGACAGGTACATGGTATAAAGAAATACACGGAACAAGGTGGTAACTTTAAATGTCTTTAATGCCGGCCACACATGTGTATACACAAGTCGAATGATAAATGGAAGTGGTTGATGGACATTTATTCATATATCTACATGCATCTTCGTGGATTGTATGTTTGCTGTTTACCCTGGTGAGGAAGCTCACGAACAGCGATATGTTAGAACCTGTGCAGTGTTGTCGGTGCTGTGTAGAGACGTTGTTGACGACGTTGGTGAAAGACATGATTGTGGCGACGAAGATGGAGGTCACTGTAATGTGGTCAGTGGTTAGACTTTAGAAGGTATGAAACCAACAGACCCCATGACTAGGAGGAGGTGAGTTTTTATAGGTAACAGTAGTCTCAAATGGAGTTTAGAACAGACTGTCTCATGTGATTTATTTGGAGGCTGCAATTGATTAGGTTGTATATTGGCGCGCGATAGAGTAAGAGACAAATTACACTAATACCAACCAATCAGAGTGGTAGACACGACGAGGTCCAAAACAGCGTCCAAATGTTAGCTGTTACCTGCAACGTTTGTATGTTTATATATATATAATAGAGAGAGGAAGTTCACTAGAGTTTGCTACAGTCTTTTGAGGATTGTTTCTGCTCAAAGTTATACAGATTAAATGGATCTTTCTAAGAGGGTATGAAAGTGATAGTCCCAAGAAAGTCACTGCGCGTTCGCTCGAATTCTTAGAAATAGTTGCTAAATCTCTTCCAGATTACAACTTATCGTCTTGACTAAGAAAAGACGCATTTAATATTGCAGTCTTGCATACTACCAAAAGGACTGAGTAGTCATGACTGCAATGCTTTTAATCATAGTTATACTCTCTCAGACCTCACATGGACATAAACAGCAATAACGATAACAACAAAAATGGCAGCTCACACGAACATTTTGCAACTGTAGTTGCGCAAGCGTAAACGCACAAAATAACAACACACATATACTACTTCTTGTTTCAGGACTGCAACCATGTTGGTAAACCATTTTCAAGGTTTTGTAGACAATCAGCCCACAACGTTGTCTGAAATATTTTATCCAAAAAGAGAAAAAGTAAAGTTGACTTCAGTGTAGTGGGACAAAAGCTTGAATCTATACACGTCTTATGTACATCTGGTTCAGTTTTTATCTGTTAGCTTTTACTCACAAGCCTGTCATTTGGTTAAAATGTTTGTTTCATAAACCGGAGACTACAAAACGAACTTTATAACTACATGACCATATCCGTACCTATTTATTAATCTAATCCAATGGTTCCCAAACTTTTCCGGGCTACCGCCCCTTGACACCCAGGCCACGTTCCTAGTGCTCCCAACCCAACAAACCATCACATAGATAGACCACTTTCTGAAGCAAATTCGAAGCAATTGTTTTTTGCAACGTTATTTTGTTGTTTTTACATGAATCGTGACCCCATTATCGCCCCACTTTTCTTCACCGGCCGGGGGGGAGGGATACCGTCCACTGTGGGAGCCACTGCGCTAACGAACAGGGCCTCAGCTAGCATGAGTGTGTGTGTGTCTGTGTGTTATGCGCCAAAATGATTTCCTCTGCCTGAGTCGATCTCTTCCCTGTCGCACAACATCAAAATGAATGAATCGAAAGATTTGCAGGTAAACGGCTGGAATAAGTCCTACACACTTTAGCCACTGAATCAAAGGTTTGCTGAACTCACTAAGAAAGAGGACCTCATCCAGCATGAATGTCTCTGTGTGAGGGTGTATGTTATGCACCAAGAGATTTCATCTGCCCCAGCCGGCTCCTTCCCTGTTGCACGACATCAAATTGAATGAGTCAGAAGATTGGCGGGTGAACGGTGGGGTGTAATTCCAACACACTTCCGCCACCGATTTTAGCTTCGCTGCATCTGTTAACTGTTAACGGATACCAAACGTTTTTGAGCAGCCACCCCTTGACACCTAGGCCACAGTCCTAGTGCCACCACCACAGAAGGATCCAAAATACCCACTAGAGGTAAGCTAAGGAAACACCAATTTAGTTTACATGCTGTCACTGTTTTTTCAAGGATAGCCTATTCTGCTCTGCAATAGCTACTGATACTAGGTGGTGGTGAGTTAAATGTTAAGTGGTTCATCCAGAGATACTATACTATGTCACTGATAGCATGTGAGCTGCCACTTACAGGGCATGATATCTCATCACCTTCACCTATTTTATAGTTTTCTGTATGTGTGTGTGTATGTATGTATATATGTATGTATGTATGTATGTATGTACGTATGTACATATGTGTGTATGCATACATGTGTGTATACATGTAAAAATGCAGATATAACAAAGGAATTAAGTTTCACAATCTTGAGCTTTCAAGCACGATCCCACAGTGTGCAATATTATACAAACATCTTTTATTCAATCAGATCTGATCAAGTAAGAGGTACTTTGTACAATATTTCACAGAATTTGTGTGAAAGTCATTCAACTGGACTATACCTGTAATTCAAAAGCCCAACCTCATTATATAATGTGTTGCACTGGTGCTGTCTGAGAATTGTATTATGGCTACTTAAGCCTCAGAAATACCCTGCCAACTACACCTTAGTCCAATAAACAAGTAATCCAGTTTTTAGGACATGACATACACACACATGGTGTGTATATATATATATATATATATATATACACACACACACAAGCAGATGAGACCAGCAGCATCAAACTCCCTCATTCTTCAAATGCCACATATCAGAGGAGGTTTCAAGCAGTGAAGATATAGCGAAGCCAACAGCGATGCCCCAGCATAGCTGCTGCTCTTGAGCTGAAACTAGTAAAAGAGTTAGAGAGTAAATAGTTTTGTATATATATATATATAGGCACAGGCGTGGTTGTGTGGTAAGAAGCTTGCTTCCTATCCACATGGTTCTGGGTTCAGCCCAACTGCGAGGCACATTGGGCAAGTGTCTTCTACTGTAGTCTCGGGCCAAACACAGCCTTGCGAGTGAATTTGGTAGATGGAAACTGAAAGAAGCCCACATATATA
The DNA here is from genome assembly GCF_006345805.1 of Octopus sinensis. Taxonomy (NCBI): domain Eukaryota; kingdom Metazoa; phylum Mollusca; class Cephalopoda; order Octopoda; family Octopodidae; genus Octopus; species Octopus sinensis. Next base: position 42,089,113 of record NC_043007.1, read on the forward strand.
TATATATTTTGAGTGAGTGAGATAGAGAATGTATTGAGGCCAAATGTGGAGGTGGTGTGAAAGAGAAAGAAAGGGTAAGGAACTATAGGAAATGTAGGTGAATGAAGGAATGACAAGAGAGAGAGAGAGAGAGAGAGAGAAGGAAGGAGGGAGAGAGGAAGGGAGGAAAGAAAACTGGTCAGTCAGACAGACAAGTGGGCAGACATTCTGACAGACATTAGAGATATGTGGGTTAATTCTGTAAATGTCAAATTCTGTTCCAGTCACATCCAGTTCTGGGAAATTAAATGATTCATCCCCCACCCTTATTCCTACTCTCATATCCAATCCTAGCTTCTACCCTCAACCCTTCCACTACCCTTCCACCCTGATAGGCACATTCTAATTTTCACATTTGTCTATCACCATATTGCCCCACCTACCTCACTATCCTACCACCTGCTTTGGTCTCGGAATAATGGAATTACTACTTTCCTGTTAATTAACATCAAAGTGGCAGAAAGGAAATTAGTGCCAGGCAGTATGTTGCTGGAGGTCAGTTCAAGGAATAGAGGTCAGGGGTTATGTGTTAGGTGGTTAAGGTCGAATGGGTGAGAAGTGATAATGCATTTCAGAGATGTAAACAGTGTCCAAGTAAATAATGGATTAGCTGAATCAGATCCATAAACTTAAATGAGTTTCTTAATGTACATACATATGTGTGTGTATGAGAGAGAGAGAGAGAGTGTGCATGCACGCATGTGTGTGTGTATCTAAAAGTTTAATTTTGCTCTGCCATTATTGCATTCAACATGATAACTGAACAGTGGAAATCTAATTTAAAAGATATAGTCTTATGAATATGAATATATGAGGTAGTATCAAAAAGTTCCCGTACTAGTTCTGCTGTGCACCAACAGATGGCAGCCCATGGTTGCATGCACAGTGAGAGCTAGGAGTGACCTTCATGAAGCAGTGTGCTGAGCAACATCACTGTGTTTACTTTGCAAGTTGTGAAATTTGTGTTTTTGTAAACATGTGTATGCTGTAGTCTGCGATTTTTGTCATGGACTGGAAGTTCAAACAAAGAGCCAATGTGAAATTTTGCATTAAACTTGGGAAGTCAGCTACAGAGACATTGAGCATGCTTCAGCAAGCTTATGGTGATGAGATAATGGGTCATACACAATGTTTCAAATGGCATGGGTGCTTCAAAAGTGGAAGAACATCCCTGGAAAACGAATAGTAATTTAGAAGACCTGCCACAAGCATCACCCCCCAGAAATGTGGAGAAAATTCATCAGCTTATGCATGAGGATCATTGGAGGACAATCAATGATATTACTGGTGTTATTAGTCAGTTGTATGGACCATGCAGACAATCCTAACATCTGGTTTCTTCATGACAACAATGCACTCTGTAACTGAACTCTCTTCACTTGTGAATTTCTCATCAAAAACAACATGGTATTACTTCCACACATGCCTTATTTAGTATCTGCGAACTTCCATCTCTTCCCCAAGATGAAAATGCAACTCAAAGGTCACCGTTTTAACACCGCTGCTGAGATCAAGAGTAAATCGCTGAAGGTCTTTGACTCACTTAAGGAAAATGCTGTGTTGCTATGCAAGGTGACTATTTCAATGATGATGTTAGAACATAGGTAGATAATTTACTTTTACTTTTTATTAAACACATCTAATCCAGGAACTCTTTGATACCACCTTATATATATATATATATATATATATATATATATATATATATGTATATATGTATATGTGTATATATATATATATATATATATATATATAATATATATATATATATATATATATATATATATAGATAGATAGATAGATAGATAGATAGATAGATAGATAGATATAGATATAGATATAGATTCAGATGAATTAGGTACTTAAGTTGAGGCACCATAATTTAGTAAAGTATTATCCATGCAGTTTCAAAATAAGTCGATTAAAAACAAAATAAGCAACAGGATATCCAGAGGTAATACATTACAATCATGTCAAGCAACTCCATTTAATTGAACAATGCAACCATTACATCAATTTAAATGCAGAGCAATCCTCAGCTGCATAAATAAAACAGATGGACACAGTAGTATAATTTTACCTAAAACCTCCAAGAAGGTAAGGAGATAGACAATGAACATGATGTGTTCACTTCAGTTTAGAAGCTACTAAGGTATAAGGAAGAAAGACTTGTTAGAGATCTAGCTTGTCACTGTTTTTTGAGGTCAGTTTTAATTTGGAAGTTTTAGGTAAAATTATGCAGTTTTAATTTGGAGGTTTTAGGTAAAATTATATTAATGTGTCCATCTGTTTTAATTTAATTTATTTCTATGTATTTATGCAGCTGAGGATTGCTCTGCATTTAAATTGATCTAATGGTTGCATTGTTCAATTAAATGGAGTTACTTGAAACTATCGTACTGCATTACCTCTGGATATCCTGTTGCTTATTTTGTTGCAGAAGTGGCTGTGCGGTAAGTAGCTTGCTTACCGACCAAATGGTTCCGGGTTCAGTCCCACTGTGTGGCACCTTAGGCAAATGTCTTCTACTATAGCCTCGGGCTGACCAAAGCCTTGTGAGTGGATTTGGTAGATGGAAACTGAAAGAAGCCCATCGTATATATGTATATGTTTGTGTGTCTGTGTCTGTCCCCCCAACATCGCTTGACAACCGATGGTGGTGTGTTTACATCCCAATAACTTAGTGGTTCAGCAAAAGAGACCAATAGAATAAGTACTAGGCTTACAAAGAATGAGTCCTGGGGTCAATTTGCTCGACTAAAGGCAGTGCTCCAACATGGGTGCAGTCAAATGACTGAAACAAGTAAATTAGGAAAAGAGTATATATATATATATATATATCATCATCATCATATATATATATATTAGGTCATCAAGTATCAAATTTGTAGTAAGGTATATGGTAAACTTTGACAGCTGCTCATTTTGACAATCTTTATTTTTTGTTAGAAAGCTGATACATCTATTTCTTTATTCTAACTCATTTTGCACTTTATAAAGTATTTATAAATCGTTTTTTGCTATTTTTGTTAAGAGATGGGTAAGTCAGAAATTTGTACAGTTTTGAAATATGAGTTCTTTCTTGGAAATACATCACAGACTGCTCAGAACATTAATGGAGTATTTCATTCTAATGTTATTACACAGCTGACAGTATCAAATTGGTTTGCAAAATTTAATTCTGGTAACTTTGACCTCACATCTCAAGGTGCCTGTGAATTATAATTGTTGTTTGGTGTTAGCAAGCAAACAATATTGTCTCTCCTAGTTCAAATCGGTAAAGTGAAAAAGTTGGATGAGTGGGCTTCACATGAACTCAATGAAAATCAGAAACAGCAACGTTTGGAAGCCTGCATTATGCTACTTTCTCATCACTAAAATGAATCATTTTTGAATCGAATTGTAATATATGATGAAAAATGGATCCAATACAACAACTGTAAATGTTCAGCACAATTCTTGAACAAAGATGAGCCACCAAAACACAGTCCAAAAAGCAAAATTCATCAAAAGAAGCTGGTGGTGTGTGTTTGGTGGTCTTGCACCAGTGTGGTCCATTATAATTTCATTAAACGTGGCTCATCAATCACAGCTGAAGTATAGTGCAGCTCACTGGACCAAATGATGCAGAAACTTACAAAAAACAGCCTACATTAGTCAACAGATCCACTCCTATTTTATTGCAAGACAACACCAGACCACACATTGCAAAAATGACATTGGTGAAACTACAGGAGCAGGAGTTGGAAGTTCTCCATCATCCACCATACTCACCTGATCTTTCCCCCACTGACTACCACTTCTTCCAGAATTTGGATAACTTTTTGATTAGAAAAAAAATTAATTCTGATGATGCTGTAAAATAGGCCTTCCAAAATTTTATTGACTCTAGATTGCCAGGCTTTTACAGTTCCAGGCTGGACGAGCTACCACTGAAATGGCAAAAGTGTATTGACAATATGGGTGCATACTTTGATGAATAAGACTATTCCTTGTATTCATAATACATTAACAAACTTTTTTTCTTTTCTACAAATTTCATACTTGACGACCTAATCTATATATATATATAAAATGTAGCTCATGGGCTGGTTCCTTTGCATATAACAATGTATTTATGGGGGAAGCACATATAATTATGTACATATAATATACAAATACATGCCCCCACAAGCACATATATGCATAAATACATACACACACACACACACACACACACACACACACACATATATATATATATAAAAACAAATAACAACAGATGGATAATGAGTCAGTCCACTATGGCTGTTTCCAATGAGTTTTTAATTGATTAATGGAGAAATTACATCATTAGAAAAAAACTCTTTTCATCAGGTGAATACATGAATCACATTGAAAAACATTCAAAAGCCAACAGTTTGTGCCACTTCATAATTCAATGACCAGTGCAGGTCATAAGAATGAATTTGTTCAATTTGGTTGTATCATAGGAGAAAAGTACCATGAGGTTAGGTGTGATTAGTGAAGTAACATAGATTTATAACAGTGAAGGAGTTGGTTCCTGTGTCTCTTTTGTATGTCTTTTCTACTTTTTACCAATTTTACCTAGGCATTTGGTAATTACAACATCTTCACGACTTTGTTTTCCATTCTTATATGCCCTCATAAACACCCTTTCACTAATTTTAAAGAATCTTGTCATGCTTTCCCAGGCACTTTTCCTCGTCTTGCCTGGTATCAATGTATCGAAGACTGATTTTACTTTCCTCGCCAACATCAGCTCCATTAGTGATCCACCTGCTGGTGTAGTTGGATTTGGTGTCACATGGTACACTCTTAAAAATTGGTGTAGAGCTACCTCATCCATGACTTCCTTATTTGATTTTCTAAGGGTTCTCTTGAAAGTATCAACAAAGCATTCTACCTACCCATTAGATCTGGGATGATATGGTGCTGTAGTTATGTGTTCTACAGCAGACGTTTCACAAAATGTTCAAAATTTGCTAAACACAAGTTGCGTTCTATTGTCAGACACTATCTTGTCTGAAATGTCAAATCCTGCAAACAATTTGTGTAAAAAATTTATCACAGTTGAGGAGGTAGGTTTTTTACACTTGCAAGTTTCAGGTCATTTCAAGAAACTGTCAACAACCACTAAGTAGTATGAACTGTTTAAAGGACCAGTGAAATCGATGTGTAGTCTCAACCATGGAACATCTACTTTTGAACTTTTTATCATGGGCAATTTTTCATTTTGTTTTGACTTACATACAGGTGTTCCACTCTGTTTTACTGCAATTTTTTATTTCACTCCTTCAGTCACATTCAAACTTTTGACTCAACCGACTATATTTCCACACAAAACACTTATGGGCATATTCCATACTTTGAATAGTTCCATCCACTTTGTGCTGAATAAATCAAGTGAACTTTTTAACACATATATCTTTGCATTTTTCACTTGACCTCGAAATGTTACATTACGTATGAATTCACCAAAAAAATATAATCCTTTTCCCATAATACCATGTGCTACTTTTTTCAATTTAATTAATTTCAGCTTATTGACATATTCCAAGTTTTTTTTGTTTATAATGGTGATATCACTTCCAGTGTCTAATTTCATTTTAACATTTATATTTCTGATTTTCACCTTCACAAATTTCCTCATCATTATATTATCAATTTCTCCCAATGATATACTATTTATTCTTTTTCTTTTTGTTCTGATGTTTTGTCATCTTTGTTCTACAGTGCATCTTTATATGTCCTATATTTCCACAACGAAAGCACTCCGCTTTCTTAAATGGATAATTTTTCCTCAGATGTATACCTCCACATACAAAACATGGGTCTATTTCCTGATTTTTGTTGTGTTTTTTAGAAAACACTTTTCTCTATTCTAACTATTTCGCATTTGCTTTACTTGGAAACAATCTTTACATTTAATTTCCTCAATGTCACATCTTAATTTGACTATCCTTTCACATTCTTCTGACACTTGCTGTGGGGTTACATCTAGTTTTGTTCCAGCTTTGTGAGATTTCTAGTTCTAACTTCTGTGTCCTTTATGGCAGTAAGTCCCTGTGTAAAAATCAGGCATTTGAACATAACTAGCCTTAATTTATCCATCTTAAACTTCTCACATTTCCTGTTTACTCTACCAGTATATGTGATGTAGTCCTCATCATTGTTTTTCTCTATGTTCAGATACTTCCAACGTGTGTTGAACAATGAGCTTTTTTCACTGCAAAATTTTACACAATATATTTATTGTGTCATTAAAGTTTACATCCGAAGGTTTTCTTGGAAGTACATAATTACTGTATCAGTCATGATCTGTAGCTGCCAGTTTTCTCAAGATTAAGCACATTTTCATCTTGTTGTCCCAATCTTTACGTCCTTTCTCGAAGATTTGCTCATATCTTCTGTAGTATTCTTCGAAGGTAACTCTTTCATCAGGTTCATATTTGAACTCTGTTATGGAGTTTGCAACATAGTCTGACAAGAACACTTTTTCTGAATTCCCTGACAACTTCCGTAATTGCAGTATTTGTTGCTGTTTTTGCAACTTGAGCAAAGCTTCCAACAAATTTTCCATACTTTTGTGATTTTTCATAAAATTCGTACACCAACTTTATGAGTTCATTAACTCCTCTTTGAGTTTCTATTAACTCCATGTGAATTGGTTTATCCTCATCGAATTTATTAATTCCTCGTGAGTTGTTTAAATCCTCGTCACTACTGTTATAATCCTTTAAAATGTTGGATTGTTATAATGCCCAATTTGGTATGCAGTATACCTAGTAAAATCAGTAAAGAACGACTATCTCTGACCACCTACTACGTACTCCAGTACTCTATGTACTTCTCTTCACGTACTTCTCTTTCTTATAGTAACTATGTTATTCCAGTCGTCACGTGGGAGGGGTGTACCATTATTACTAATTTCCTCCAACAAATAGAATATATGATAACCATAATTCAATAATTCTAATGATGTAATTTCTCCATTAATTAAAAACTCATTGGATACAACTGTAGTGGATTGACACTTTATCCATCTGTTGTTATTTGTTTATTTATTATTCACCTCTCTCAGAACCTGCTCCTTGCATGGATCCAAAATATATTATGGACTGTAAATTTAGTGCAATGTACATTTCCTAGTGTAGCCTTAGGGCTCATGATATACTCAGTTAGGTACAATTAATTGTATACATAACCTGAATATCTTTCTACCTGTATTTTGGTACCCATATATGTATTCCTCTACTTTTGTTGAGTATTTTGGACCTGACTTGGTGCCTTACCATCTAAGTGCCATATTCACTCAAATCCTGATCTATTATATTCTTTTATTACTTTACTTGTTTCAGTCATTTGACTGCAACAATGCTGGAGCAATATATATATTATATTTAAGTCTCAGGGTCTGATTCAGCTAATCTATTATTTAATCCATTATTTACTTGGACACAGTCCAGATCTCTGAAATGCCTTATTATCACTTCTCACCCACTCACCCTTGAGAGATCATCTTATATATAGTATTTGATATACATTTATTCGTCTATATATAGGCTGTGAGTGTAAAGCTGCCCCTGCCTTATCGTACAAACTGCATGGCAACCTCACAAGTGCTGGTAGTCAAAAAAAAATCACCAAGCACATATAAATCATGTACATGCATGTTTGTATATGTGTATGTGGGTGCAGATGTATGTATGTATCTCTTATTATAAAAGGCAGATTTTATCTGCCTCCCTTTGTCTCTTATAGAAATCTACAATATAGGATTTCTTCAATTACAATTTACCTAGCATTTTTAAGAGTAGAATGCATCGGGTCGTGCCAGGTCCAGTTTTTAAAATTTCAACCCCAATTAAGCAAAATTTAGAGAAAACTCACATTGTGGTGTGTAAGTCAAGTGCTTTTCTTAGTGTGGGCTATAGCACACGCACACACACACACACACAAAAAGGGAGCGATCTGATTCACTCACGCTATCACTCTAATTTCTACGATTTTCTCTTTGCAAGTTTGCAACGATTAAAGTGAAACTATTTCTATAAAACGAGAGAAGTGTACCTTAAACCACTACTAAAAAAAAAAACACAGCAAACAGAAACAAATAAATACATAACGATTTACTCCTCACACAATTTCTTCAATTAGAGTTTACCCATGATTTTTCAAAGTACTTCCATTGGGTCATGCCATACAAAATTTCTTTCAATTTTACCCCCAATTAAGACAAAATTCGAGAAAACTCAATATTTTAACATTTCACTCCGAAAGCATTGATGTACATGTGTGCGTGCGTGAGTGTGTGTGTGTCATTCCTCACACACACGCATACACATACATATATGACAGTGACAAACACAAACGTTTCAAACAACTACATACAAACACGTGTGTGTTTGTTATTAGTAAAAAAGGCGCCAAAGCACAACTCACTTCTCATTCCAACACATTTGCAAAGACACACGGACGGTCGAATTGCTATAACAATACAGAAAAGGTAAATTGGTTTTTATTTTACTTTCTGTCGTTAAATTTTGGTAGTATTAATTGGCGAGCCAAGCTTGCAGTATGAAACAGTGTTTATGTATAAACAGACGACACTTATATATAGTTATTAATAAATGTATGCATCCGTTTAAAAAAAAAACCAAAACATATTTTATTCTTTATAAATGTTGTGTTCAAAATAACATTTTCTTTTAAGAATGTGTATATAACAAAGTATGTGTATATAACTACGTGGCTTATATCTTTATATATAAAAGTGAAGTTGTGTGTCTGTCTCCTACGATTTAGATTCCTAACTACTCCCACATTTTGCGGTGCAGTGTAACCAAAACCGGGTATCTTATAGTCGTGATTCATATCGAGCCCTTCTGGGTATTAGCGTGCGTCTATGATGAGTCTACGATTTTTAAAAAATTTACCATCATATTTTTCCATTTTAATGCATTTTTTCGCTATTATATAAGGGAAGTAACTCTCTAAAAATATCTACGATGTGTCAACGATTAAAAAAAAAATTTACCTTAATTTTTTTTCCATTTTTAATGCATTTTTTTGCTATTTTTTGGCTATAACTCTCTAAAAATGCTTATATAGTTATTTCCCTTACAAACCCGAGCAACGCCGGGCGATACTGCTAGTGTATGTATATATGTGTGTGCAGATGTATATATGTATGTATGTGTATGTATGTCTACCTTGCAGCTTGTCTGTGTGTCTATATGTATGTATATGAGTAAATTCTGATGTTACCTGTTCAAAGGAACATGTATGTTAGAATAAAGATCTCCAAATTTTAGGACTGAGTGTCAATGTTTTCTTAAAGCAGCAAATTCAAGAAAATACTGTTCATTTCATTGAGTATCATACATTTGTAATTAAATATATACCAAGAGGTATATATTTGAATCCTTATCATCATCATCATCATTATCATTTAATGTCTGTTTTCCATGCTGATGTGGGTTTTAGATACATACATACATACATCGGTAGATGATAGACAGACAGATAGATAGATTTCACTCTATCTTTTGCATTAAGTACTCTTTTCTTTGTTGTATATATATATATATATACAAGGTGGGTGGCTGAAAAATTTGAGCTTTGGGTAAGAGAAAATACAGGAGGATCAGTTAATTATGACTTTATTCAACATATTCCCCTCTCAAATTCACATACTTATTACAGTAGTCCTTCAGTTTCTCTAAGCCCTGTAAAAGAACTCAGAAGGTTGGGCCTCTGACCAGGCCTTTAGTGATACTCTTAATGCCAAGAACTTTTCAGCACACCCTTGTATGACTGAATATAGATGCAAATATACATACATGTATGTATCTATGTATCTCTCTATCAATCTATCTATTTATCTCCCAGCCTGCCTTTCTATCTGTCTGACTGTCTGTCTGTATGTTTGTATACACACACACACACACACACACACACACATATATATATATATAGGCACACACATACATACACAACTGTGTACACACTTACACACACACACACTCACACACACACATACACTGTATTGGTAGGAGATCTTTCTTATTATGAAAAGTTATAAAAATTTTAAATATAAAACAGGTGTGAAAGACTCAACGGATGCAAAAGCAATTCACCAAGAACTTTTCAGCACACCTTTGTATGACTGAATACAGATGCAAATATGCATACGTACATATATGTATACATGCATACATGTATTACATGTATGTGTGTATGTATCTCTCTGTCAATCTATCTATTTATCTCCCTGCCGGCCTTTCTGTCTGTCTGTATATTTGTATATGTGTATATATATATAAAATATGTATATATATATATATATATATATATATATATATATAAAATATGTATATATATATATATATATATATATATATGTATACACACACATACACAGCCATGTACACACACACACACACACACACACACACTGTATTTGTATGAGGATCTTTCATATGTATGAAACGTTACAAAAATTTTAGATACAAAACAGAAGGCATTAAAGACTCAATGGATACAAAAGTCATTCAGACATAAAGAAAACTGATAATACCATAAACTGAAGTTAACAAACTATCTTGTTTATACAGTCAGCCTGTTTCTTACTTTAACATCCAGCTTTAGTTGAGTTCATTCGATTGCAAGTATCTGAAATAGATCCTGCCCCCTTAATTCTCTACAGCTCATTATTTGCGACAGCCATTGATCTGCAGATTTTCAGGATGGGCATCAACATGCTAGATGTTGAAGAGATCTTTATCGCAAGATATGAGAATACACCAATGCATTTCAGAAGGACAAGTGAGTGAATTTTGTGCAATTCACAAAGTATATTTTACTACTACTACTACTACTACTACTACTACTACTACTACTACTACTACTGCTGCTACTACTACTGCTGCTGCTGCTGCTGCTGCTGCTGCTGCTGCTGCTGCTGCTGTTGCTACTGCTGCTGCTGCTACTATCATCATCATCATTTAATGTCCATCTTTCATGCTGGCATGGGTTGGACAGTTTGACAGCATCCATTGAGCCAGAGGACTGTGTTGAGCTCTGGTGACAGTTTTGGCATGGTTTCTAAAGCTGGATGTTCTTTCTAATGTCTGTCACTTCACAGGGTTCACTGAGTTCCTTTTTATGAGGTACTGGCTCTAGTGAGGTCACTGACTAACTAAGACTAGCCACCTCTGCTAAATAGGGGTGTATTAGAGAGGGTAGGTCATGACGATAATCCATTTGGAATTTTACTTGTTGATGATATTTTTTTCTTTTATTCTTTTATTTGTTTCAATCATTTGACTGCAGCTTTAGTCAAACAAATCGACCCCAGGACTTATTCTTTGTAAGCCTAGTATTTATTTTATCAGTCTCTTTTGCCAAACCACTAAGTTACAGGGTCATAAACACACCTACATCAGTTGTCAAGTGACGGTGGGGGGACAGACACAGACACACAAATGTATATATATATATATATACATACGAGCTTCTTTCAGTTTCCATCTACCAAATATACTCACAAGGCTTTGGTTATCCAGAGGTTATAGTAGAAGACATTTGCCCAAGGTGCTATGCAGCGGGACTGAACCCGGAACCATGTGGTCAGTAAGCAAGATGTTTTGAACTATTGTTTTTGCATATACATATATTGCAGATTTTTGTATGAATCAGTTTATGCAACTGATGGGTGAGAAAGGTTCTCTTATCAACATGTTATAATTATTAGCTCATTGTTGTCCTACATCCTCATTTTGTCTCTTCCAAATATTTCATTGGTTCCTAGTTTTAACATTTAAAATCTGACCACTACACTCCTCACTAAAGAGCCTTCAGTTTACTTGGCTTCTTTCTTCTCGACCTTCTTACTGTTTCCCATTCTCAGAACTGTAGCCCCCCACAGTTCCTTTCTCATCATGTTTTCCCACCATTCATTGCCCTACGGAAGTTCAAGCTGAATATTAACTGTATTTACATTGCTAATCTGAAAAGGTTTGTGAATGTTTTGGGTTCGACTCCTTTTTATCAGACCAACTTATAAAATAAATATAAATGGCAGTACTGAAATAACATTATCATCATCGTTTAACATCCGTTTTCCGTGCTAGCACGAGTTGGACGGTTCAGCCGTGGTCTGGAAAACCAAGAGGCTGCACCAGGCTCCAGTCTGATCTGGCAGTGTTTCTACAGCTGAATGCCCTTCCTAACGCCAACCACTCCGTGAGTGTAGTGGGTGCTTTTTACATGCCACCAGCACAGGTGCCAGGGGAGGCTGGCAGTGGCCACGATCAGTTGGTGCTTTTTACGTAGGCTTGAAAATGGGAGTGAGGCATAGAATGAATCTTCATCAAATAAATATTTGAGATTTAGTTTTCCTTCGAGAGCTCAGAGCTGAATATATATGTTTCTTATCATTGTTTAGCCCCCAGACAGCCAAGTTTGAGAAGACCTATGATCAAAGACATTCCATCTTCTTTGTAGACAAGATATACCTTAGGCTACATTACCAATGCACCTTCTGTTTTAAGATATTAGGTGTTATTTGAAGTCGATTTCATTGTCAATCCAGGTAAATTGAATGACTGCTAGCTTGTTGAAATGTAATTATCTACATTGGTAGATTCCACTAATAATTTAATTACTTTTCACTTTAAAACATATGTGGCTTTAGTCTGAAACAATCTTCACAAAACACACATGTGGAAGCAGAGAGAGAGAGAGAGAGAGAGAAAGAGAGAGAGAGCGAGAGAGAGAGAGAGAGAGAGAAGAGAGAGAGAAGAGAGAGAGAGAGAGAAGAGAGAGAGAGAGAGAGAGAGAGAGAGAGAGAGAGAGAGAGAGAGAGAGAGAGAGAGAGAGAGAGAGTCAGTTAGTTGATTCAAAGAAAGAAAATCTGCATGGAATTGAATATGTTGTACAATATTTTAACGGTGAGTGAGAATAGAGATTAAGCAGTCTGTGAGTGTCTGGTCAGAGACATGAATTAATGAAGAGAATAGCTGGTGTAATCGATAGAAAAATAATGAAAGATATTTTTTTTACACTGCTTGTATCAGTGAAGAAGCCTGTTTTTAGGTGCTCAGTCTAGTAGAAATAGCAGCCAAATCTTCCCAAAATTAAATCTTAGTCTTTTTAAAAAGGGAACATTGGATACTATAGTGCCTAGATATTTTTTAATGGCTTAGCCAGAGGAGTAAGGAGTAAGTCCATGACCATTTTAAGGGCCTTTCAGATTAATGGGAAGAAGTTATCTTCAGACAGGATCCTGGTCCAAATGCTTGAAACAGAGTGGACTTTGCTAAAGACTCCTAGGAGTCAGATAGCAGTATTATACAAGATGACTGATAAAGTCTACCACTCAAGAGCAAGACTGACTCCAACACCAATGAGCCTCTATATAGTTTCTTATTTCTTTACTGCCCATAAGGGGTTACACACAGAGGGGACAAACAAGGACAGACAAACGGATTAAGTCGATTATATCGAGTCCAGTGCGCAACTGGTACTTATTTAATCGACCCCGAAAGGATGAAAGGCAAAGCTGACCTTAGCAGAATTTGAACTTGGAATGTAGCGGCCGATGAAATACTGTTAAGCATTTCTTTGAATCAACTAACCGACTCTCTCTCTCTCTCTCTCTCTCTCTCTCTCTCTCTCTCTCTCTCTCTCTCTCTCTCTCTCTCTCTTCTCTCTCTCTCTCTCTCTCTCTCTCTCCTCCCTCTCTCTCTCTAACATCCCTGTCAGCTGGCCGCCTTAATATAGTTTCTATCAACCAAACATTACCTACAAGGTATAGGTTGATATGACCACACTATGGTCAAGGCTGAATTAACGTTACTGAGGCTTAGCAACAACAATGTCACCATTGACAACACCAGCACCACCACCAACAACAATGATATATGAATGATATAGAAGCACAACAACAAAATAAACAAAAAAAAAAAAGCTAGCAGAATTGTGGTGAAGTCATCAAGTAACATAAACAAGTTAGTAACCAAATAAATTTCTGATTGATGAGCATGTTATGAGAACAGCTGTTGTTGTTACTTAACTTCAGGCTAACCCTGATTTGGCAGTCACATAAGCAGGAAGCATTTCAACCATGTGTGTGCATATGTATGTGTGTGTGTGTGCGTGTGTGTGTGTGTGTGTGCATGCGTGTATGTGTGTACATATGTATATATGTATTGAATCTATACATTTTATATATATATATATTTATATGCATAAAGTTTGACTGTCTGCTTTGTATATATACAAGTTCTACAGTCTATTTTGTCATGACTTCTATGGCCATTTTGCAGAGTGTACCAGGTGCTTTTTATGTGGCCCTAGCACCAGTGAGCTCACTAAGTAACATAAAAGTTTGAAAAGTAAACAAAAAATTATTTAGAGGAAAGAGATTTTATACTTACAAAAATGGCTGAAGTGCAAAGGTGACAACATGGCAGTTATAAGAGTCATAAGATGCTATGAGGAGGAAGAAAAAGCATACAAATATGATGATTTTTGTCATTTTGGGGTAAATTCTCTTGCAACCCAAAAGAACATTTTAAGTGCACATGCACTTAATTTGACGTTTGTGTTTCATGGGTATAGTTCCACTGATCGTGAGAACCAAATATCGATTGCAACGATTAGAACCAACAATTTTAAGTGCATGTGTTAAGAAAATACATGTTACATGTTTTAGCATACAATGTTGCAGTTTTAAGAACTGATAATTTTAAGTGCAGGTGTTAATAAAATATGTTACAGCAACCTGAGATAAGTGATGAACATTTTAACCCCACAACAATTGTGGCCAAATTTCATTAATCAGGTAATCAAAAATCATCTTATGCTTTGTTTGAGTAGCCTAGATAAAAATTTATTTGTTTCAACACATCTTTAATGCATATTCCATCTGTGTATAAAATTTCAAGAAAATCGGTTGAAACTTTAAAAGTTATGGCAGAAAATAACATTCATATGAGAATTTGCATTGAAATGTCCTACTGATTTTTGAAAAATCGATGCTGATTAAAAATCATCAATGTTTTTGAAATTCCAAGTGTGTAAGTAACTACATGGGCATATGCCCACCACACGTGTCAAGTTTCATCAAGATCGCTTGGATAGTCTTGGAGGAGTTAAATAACAAATTCACAAACACACACAGAGCCACAAACAGACAGAAATTGCCATTTATTTATACAGATGGTAAACGCAAACACACACACATTTATATCTATCTATCTAGCTACATATATATATATATATATATATATATATATATAATTAATAATATCAGGGTAATAAAGATTTTAGAAATTTTTACTATCAGTGGTCTAGCGTATAGAAAAATTAGTCAATAGACTATATATATTATTCATATAAAATGTACACTGTATTTTATATGAATTATATATATATATATATATATATGGAAGCACTCCATCGGTTCCGACGACGAGGGTTCCGGTTGATCCGAATCAACGGAACAGCCTGCTCGTGAAATTAACATGTAAGTGGCTGAGCACTCCACAGACACATGTACCCTTAACGTAGTTCTTGGGGATATTCAGCGTGACACAGTGAGTGACAAGGCCGGCCCTTTGAAATACAGGTACAACAGAAACAGGAAGTAAGAGTGAGAGAAAGTTGTGGTGAAAGAGTACAGCAGGGATCACCACCATCCCCTGCCGGAGCCTCGTGGAGCTTTAGGTGTTTTCGCTCAATAAACACTCACAACGCCCGGTCTGGGAATCGAAACCGCGATCCTATGACCGCGAGTCCGCTGCCCTAACCACTGGGCCATTGCGCCTCCACATATATATATATATATATATATATATATATATATACATACACACACACATATATATATATATACATGGAAGGTTGACATTAAACAATGATGATGCTGATAATATATATCCATACACACATAGAGGATGCAAGGGATATTTGAGGACATTTAATTATCAGTACACAAATTAAAAGGTCTTTATTTCTTTCTGGTTCTCCAATGACAGATATAATGCAAGAAAGGAAAAGACATGCAGTCATTGTTGCCGTATGTGCAGAACACAATGATTTAGAAATTGCTAACTTCCTAAATTCTGCAAGATGTTTTGTACACAGTGTTTGGATGGAATTGGAAATCTCTGGTTGGAATATTTCAACTGTACATTCTAAATACCTAAATGTTTAAACACTATAAGGACACAACAATTTCATTCAACAGGTTCAAAACATCATCAACTATGAATCTGGAAAATAAACAAAGGCCATTGTCAAAGAACTTCAAATGCCATAGTGGACTACCAAAACTGTGGTGCATGAGGATATTCAATACTGTGTACTGAAGGGAGGCCAATTCATGTCTGCAAAGATACAGAGACACTGTTTCATCTGTGCCAAGCCATCACTTAACAAGGTTAAAATCTCTTGTGAACACGGCATGCTTTGATTCTTCAACCAGACCAAAAGTCTAATGAGTGGAATGATAGATGCTCAGTGCAGATACTACTGATGTCCACAGAATGATGTGCACTAAATTTTTAGTGACTGTGATGGGTTTAGGAGTGATGAGTAATGAAAATGATGCTACCTCATATTATTCCACAAGGTCTTGGAATTAATGCCAAGGTTCTGGAAACAATTGGTAAGCCATGGGTGGATGAAATATGCAGTGGAAGGCCATATGTATTTCAACAAGACTTAATACCTTCAGACAAAGTCCATAGTAAAACAAGAATGGATGTCAGACAATATTTATGATCGTGTAACACCAAATTTGTGGACTCTATACTTACTGGACTTAATCCTATGAACTACTACTTTTAGAGCAGTGTTGAAAGAAAGACTAATTGACATCTACACAATATTATAAGTTTCACTGAAGGCTACTATTATTCAGTTGAATAAGGACCACTTAATGTAGGCATATCAACGATTTGAGTTGGGCACTGAAGCAGACATCAAGGTTGAAGTCAGGTTCATGGAATAATCTTGTAAAAATGTTTACTGAGAACATAGGCACAAATTTTTATTAAAATACATTTGGTTTTGCTAAATTAAAGTAATTTTAATAAATTGCCAAATATCTCCTCAAACACCTCACTCACCCTGAATATATATAATATATAATATACATACATGCATACATACATGCATGCATACATGCATGCATACATACATGCATACATGCATGCATACATACATACATACATACATACATACATACATGCATACAATTGCAACCCCCTGTGTATCTTTCCTATTTCAAGATGGTAATGTGTGATTTTGGAAATATTTAGTTGTTATTTCAAGCAGATGGATTAACAACCTTATAGAAGCTCCCATCTCGTTTCACAAGAGAGCAGTTATTGTCATAATCAAGTATAATAAAGTTTTTTGTTTGTTTGTTTTTTAATTCTTCCATTGGAATCATTTTTTGACTAGGACTAGAAATATATAATTTAACATTATCTGCACTTAATTTTTAAGAGGCTGGTCTGATAACTGATATGATATCATAGATATAAATGAGAAAAAGAACAGGGCCCAAAAGATTACCTTACAGAACATCTCTTCAACTTAAAGATGTTGAAGAATGGTATTCAATACGAACAAACTAAATCCTGTCAGATAATCTTTAACCCATCCTATCATTTATGCATTAAAATGATATTACTGCATTATTTGTATGAATGTGCTGTGACTAACAGTAATGTATGTTTTTTAGTGTGTAAATGTAGAAAATATATATAGTGTTATTATTATCTGTTTCTTTTGTCCAAGTGTCTAGATAAGACAGTAGATGAGTAATTGTAGAGTAATCTGGTGGAAAGCAGTGTTGATTAATTCATAAAAGTTCATTATATTTCCATTGACATTTAATAGGCATTATAGTAATATAATCTTATCTACGATTTGACAGGAAATTTATTTTATGCCTCCAGAAAGATAGAAAGCAAACTTGACCTTGGTAGGATTTGAGCTCATAACACAAAGATTGTTACTAAACACCATCAAAAACAAAGCACTAGGCAAGTACTGAGATCAATTTAATAATACCATAAAGCATGCAGGATATGAATGAAATTACAGGTTTGTTAACCTTCCTGCATTGTATGAGAATTTCCAGCAGCATTCATCATCTCTTCATGCATTCAAATAATTTGACAAAATTTATTGCATTTTAGAAATTCTCCATTATTTATGATGTTTTATCATGTTTCATTGTCCCTTTGTGGAACATTGCCAGTAGAATATTGATTTGGTCTAACTTTTGGTTCATTCTGAAATATGCGGGGGAAAAAAATGGCATGCTGTAATTGGTTTAAACAAAGTTTACTTTTTAATGTATAAGAAATCATGTTGAATGTGCAATTGAAATCAAAATACTTCTAGGCATATATATGTGACAGAACATTGGAGGAATCTCTGGTAGCAAAGCAATGGAGGTTAATTTCGCAAAACTTGCACCAACTAAAGCTGGTATGGATGGAATTCAATCCAAAGCAAACATCCATCCATCCATTTTTGATGTTCACATTCCAGGGAGGGCTATGGAGGGTGTGGTCTTCAGGTATCTCCTCCATAGGGTTATATCAATAACAATTGTCATTAAACTTTGTTACTGGATTCCCAAGCATGACCAGCTAAGACTGGGTATTATCCACCCACCTTGTTCACAGTCTACCACTAAGTTTCCTGCTGGTTGTCTCATCTTAAAGAATCTGTCTTGTGATCCTTTCCTGTGACATTTTCACCACATATTCATAGTACTGGAGCCGAGATTTCTCAATACAGAGAAGTAGTAGCTCAGTCTGGAGAGATTCTCTGATCTCTGAGCTATGCGTCATGTTGAATAATGTTACTCTAGAAATCCTTCAGAGGAACTCCATTTCAGCCACTATTATACCTTTTGGTCATTCCCAACATTCATGATTATAGGTGAGGATAAGCACAAAAACCAAATTGAAGATAACAAATTTAGCTTTCTTATCGACCTCTCCTCTTTTGAGGATCAAATGCTGAAGCTGGGGCATAACTGTAATAGTAGCTGCAATACTAACATCCAGTTCAGCCTTTTGCACCCCCACCATTTGTAATGGTCACAATATACTTAAACTTCTATAAGTGTGCAGCATAAAGGTTGTTTGTGAGGTGTGTGTTTGCAAAACATAGACTTTATGTATCAGAGCACGAAGGACATCATTTGACATGTTGCCATAATAATGCACCAAAGAAATACTGAAATAGCAGATTCAGAAAAGATTATATTTGCTATTTGTCATGATGCTCGTTTGGCTGATAAGGTAAAATACAGTAACAGTTACTATCCATGAATATGAAAGCTTTAATGAAAACTTCAATTTATACACAAATTTTGATCATAAATGTGGAGGTTTAAAGCTGAAATCTTCATGACTCAGCATAACATTTCTACGAAAATCAATGACAATTTGAGTCCCCTGTTGACAAAATATTTCCAGACAGCAAGATTGCAAATAAGTACAGTTCTGCAAAAGTGAAAGTCTTGCATGTTAAATGGATCTGTAGCTCTCACTTTTAAAGGTGATATCACCTTGTCTTATTACAGCAAAACTGAGAAGACAAATAGCTGTGTTATTAATATAAACCACATAAAAACATGAATCTGCATGGAAAGGAGCTATACACGGAATATAATACTGAACACGGTAAACAGTAGAATATTTAGTTTAGTGTATTGTGTTATATATTGGCCATGTAAATTTATATGATATTACCGGAGTAATATGAAAGTAAATGAATTATGTCATTTTAGTCCTTTATGGCTGTGCAACGTCTGTATTTCCTACTATGACAACAACTGAGAAACTTGTTAATAGATCTAAATAAGAAAACATATTTATTGATGTATAATAGGCACTAGTGTATAACAGGTATACCACTAATAGTAGATGAAGAGGTTTTGGAAAAAAATAATACACATGTATAATCTGCACTGTAGGCTGGTGCTAAAATAATTGCAGTCATCATCATCACCATCATCGTTTAACGTCCGCTTTCCATGCTAGCATGGGTTGGGCGATTTAACCGGGGACTGGCGAACCAGATGGCTGCACCCGGCCCCAATCTGATCTGGCAGAGTTTCTACAACTGGATGCCTTTCCTAACGCCAACCACTCCGAGAGTGTAGTGGGTGCTTTTACGTGCCACCGGCACGAGAGCCAGTCAGGTGGTACTGGCAACAGCCATGCTCAAATGGTGTTTTTTATGTGCCACCTGCACAGGAGCCAGTCCAGTGGCACTGGCAACAACCTCGCTTTAATGTTTTATTCAATTGCTACCGGCACAAATGCCAGTAAGGCGATACTGGTAACGATCATGCTTGAATGGTGCTTTTTACGTGCTACCGGCATGGAAGCCGGTTAGCTACTCTGGCAACAATCATGCTCGGACGGTGCTCTTAGCGCTCCACTAGCATGGATGCCAGTCATCAAATTTGATTTCAATTTTGATTCCAATTTCACTTGCCTCTACAGGTCTTCACAAGCAGAGTTTAGTGTCCAATGAAGGAAAGGTATGCATAAGTGGGCTGGTTATAAGTGGGCTTTGATATTGTTGCACCTCTTATGTGTCCATGGCTTACACTGGGTACATCTTATAGAATTTCTACCTACACCATTTCTACAGATTGAGCAGGGCCATCTACCTGAAGGGATTTGTGGTTTGCCTGCCTTCCTACTTATTAGGACTCCAATGTAGCATTCTCCAAGCCTTCCGGCGATTCCAGTCCGACCCCTCCACTTAGCACATCTCCCCTCCTTCAAATGAGCCCATAACATACGAGACCTCTTGGTCCACAGCTTCTTCCCTAACCAGACCTCCCAAACCAGCTCATTCCCCTGATCCCACCGACACACTACCACACTTGCCCTTACACCACCCTTTTCACAGGCACCCATCATCGACCCTATCATATCACTGCCTCCTTCACCTGCACTTCTAAGAATGTCATCTACTGCATCTCTTGCTCTCTCTGACCTTTATACATCGGTCAAATGGGATGCTGCTTGGCTGACTGGTATGTGGAACACCTTTGAGACATCCGACTCGGCAACGACACCCTGGTCTCATGCCATTTCCGCTCTACCAGTCACTCTTTATAACCCCTGTCTATGTTCGGATTCTCCTTGCACAGTGGCCATCTGGACTTGTGTCTTCACCATGAGCAGAGATTAATATTCTCTCTTCAGTCCTTTGCACCACATGGGCTCAATTCTCTTCTCCTCTTCATCTAACCCTCCTCCTATCTCCTCTCTTCCTCTCACACCTACTTCCTTCCACCCATCTCCCCTCTCTTACTCTGACACCTACTTTCTCTCTTCACTCCTACCCACCTTCTCCCTTCCACACTCTCCCTTCACCTGTGTGACCCCTCTGTCTGGCATTCGCCATGATAGATTGCTAGCCACTAAACCTTTTTCTGTTTTCTCTCCCTGTTTATTTCTGTGTTCCTTTCTGTTGAAGAGCATAGGCTCAAAACGTAAAAGACCTTCTCACTTCCTGAGTGTTAAACTAATACATCTGTTTGTTGTTTACACACCTGTCTTTGTCTTTTGTTTTTTTTAAATTCTCACTATTGATAGATTGATAGATAGACAGATAAATTGATAGATAGATAGCTGGATTGATAGATAGATATGTTTTTTATTAATAATTGGCAGAAGTTACAGAGTGGCTCAAGGGCCAAGAGTTTAAGTGCCATTGCATGAAACTCATGTCTTGGCACTTCTCAGAGTGAAACATTATCAGTGAGTCACTCTGAAACTTCCGCAAATTATTGATAAGAAACGAATATATACTCATATTTTGAGCTCTCTTTTCCTGATTGTATCACTAAGCCTATATAGCTGGCCACTGAAGAATTTTTAGATAGACAACTGACAATTGATGAAGAGTCATTCTTCATGTTACTTGTCCTATTTTCTATTTGTTTCTGTCATTGTTTGCATATTGAAGTCATTTGTTTTTGTATTTCATGTTTGTCTTTGATGACGTTCTGTACCCATATATGCATATGTATGTATGTGTGTGTGTGTGTGTATAACATTCGAGCGCGGTCGTTGCCAGTGCCACCGGACTGGCTCCTGTGCAGGTGGCACGTAAAAAACACCATTCGAGCATGGCCATTGCCAGAGCTACCTGACTGGCCCTTGTACCAGTGGCGTGCAAAAGCACCCACTACACTCTCGGTGTGGTTGGCATTAGGAAGGGTATCCAGCTGTAGAAACTCTGCCAGCTCACATATATATATATATTAAGTTTCAGTCAGCTAGCCTTCACTGGCTAGACAAGTAACAAGCAAGTGGATTTGGTTTTGTATCTCAGGCAGAGCCAAGTGAGGTCCCTACATATATATACACACTGTCTAAGAATCTATAAGTTAGAAAAAATGTGTACTCGTATATTTGTTAAGAGTGTGAATATATTAATCGATGTGTACAGTATCATATATCCATTACAGCTGATCTTTACCAATCAGTTTCACGCTAGGGGTTTGGCAGTGTTAGGTAACAGCCTGATAACGTAACCCTGCATTCTTCAGAGGTGGCAGTTATGTATATATATATATATATACAAACTCACAATTTCTTTTGTACTAAACTAGTTTTTGTGTATAATACGCCCCTTTAATTTTAAGGTTTTAAAAACTGGAAAAGTGTGAAATAAGCCCAGTAATATACAAACGTACTCAAAAGTAACTGACAGCTATAAAAAAAAAGAAAAAAACTATGGTAATTTAGGTTTATCCTTTTTTTCCAGTGTTTTTGCAAAGTTATTTTTCTTTACTTAGATACCCCAATTATAAAAGAAAACCTAAGACTGATGAAGTGAAAGGCTATAAAAAAATAGTAAGGAAAAATAAAAAGCGATAAAGCAATTATTGCAAATTTGATCATCCGTAGAAAGTAAAAAGAAAAACAAACTAGTAGGAGTATAAGAGAAGTCCAATCCGTTATCCGCCTTCTGCTCAGTTGTGTGAATGCAGGCGAGCGAGCGAGTCGAAGTGCGCATGCGCCAGTCGTTGATCTAGCCAAGATGATGGCGGATTCTAAATATTCTAAAGGACTGACAGTCATGTCAGGCACAAAACCCGTACCCATGAAATTGTTTGCTACACGGGAAATAGAGAAATCATCGCCCAGTTGTGTCCCGAGGTAAGTGGTCAGCTTTGTAACTAGCCGCTGACATTTGTAGTCTCTTACTTTCTCTCTTTATAGCCAGTCCGCATAAATATATATATTATTACATTTAACCCATTCATTTCTCGTCTGTCTCCGGGAAATGAGAAACTGGAAGATTTGTGGGGAGATTTTTGTTTTCTCCTCTCACTCATCTGTCATGTGATTATTCGGCTTCCTTTTCACCATTGATATCATATGGAAAATTTGAAGGAAAACGAAAAACTGACTGTCGCTGATATTTGTTTGTTCTGTGGTCAGCCTGTTTTTACCAACTCTAGTTCTCTTTATTTTTTTCTTACTAGAAATGTGGATTCTTATTTAGTTTCTTCTCTGCAACAGCCAAAAAAGAATAAATGAAACTACCTAGCATCAACCGTGTCTCGTTTATAATTCTGAGGGTTTGTACCTATATTAAACTGAAGTGATCCCGCAACCCGGGTTACTGTTTATATCTCTTTCTCACATGATACATTGTCCTATGACAAAAGCATAAATGTCTCAATCTTCATTCCTTCCTTCATCTCAAAAGCTCATGCTGCGTGTCTGTAATACATTATTACAGTTTTGTCTTGTTCGAACAGCAGTGTTTATGTATTGCATAAACCTGTAAAAATACTCCTATACATAGTTTCACATAAGAGACATGCGTTCCTACACACCACATTCGAGACATACGTGTGGTTACATATTCATATAAACGCTTACACATACATACACATATTCAAACCGAAACACACACACACACACACACACACACACACACACCACACACACACACACACACACATATATATATATATATATATATATATATATATATATATATATATATAGCGAAGTGTGTGTTTACATATATATAGTGGCATGTTTATAGGATACGTAATCATGTATATGTTTACAGCCATAGGCATGTAGATATATCATACTCGTGTACTCACTTATTCGCCTATATACACGTACAGTTAATTATCGTGTAAGATATACACCTACATAGCGACACATAAGAACGTACACACCCCAATATGCATACATGAACCCCAAAAGCCCAATGTTCTAAAACTGACGCAGACCAACAGAATTACTAACGCACACGCAACTTGTTTAGTCATTTTTCTGATGTAAACACACAAACTAACAAATGCACACATAGTCATGTTCCTGGCCCACTCTCATATATTTAGATATATAAAAACACACATCTATGACACAAGCAATAGCAACACACACACACACACAGCGTAGTCCCAAAAATGAAATTGAAAAATATTAAAACACTAAGCGTATCTTTTCATACACATATTCAAATTAATATTCCCCACATTCCTAATTCGACCTGCTACAAATAGTTGACAGCTCTTCATATCCTCTCTTTCTAAAAACAAATGTACACTTTAGTTAATGTAGTTTTATATATGATAAAATAAAAATACAAAAGACGAAAATATCACGACTTTCATCACAAGTCTGTTCATTCAGAGCTGACTTGGGCCTTTACAACGAAAACATAACAATTTCTTTTACATACATACGAATATAGAGTATTTTTTCTCCCTAGTCCTTACAAATAGGAATTCATGCATAATCCTCCCACATTTACCATTGTCTTTTAGATCCCCACGCATGCATGTTCTCTATTTTTCACACACATATACACCGTCTTTTTAGTGTTTTGGCGCAATGCTCATATGATCCCCCAAAACATCGACTGTATGTCAGCTCTCATGAGCCGGCACTACGACGACCCTTATAGGTGATCATCTTCTTTCGTAAACTATGCTAATTATTAGTCGGTAGTTGTAAAGGTGATTGATTGCTATGGCGTTGATGTGTGCCTGGTAGATGTTTGTAGTATCATCTGTCTGTTGTGGGTGTGTCTCTTATGGTGGTCATCTTGTATGTTTTGGTTTGTGACATGTACATGTATCTCTTGTGTGCGTGTGCGCGCGTACTGCGTTTGTATGTGCGTGCAATCACACACACACACTGGGTGTCGTAGTATTTGGACAAATTTTAAATGCAAGTAACTAGGACTGAAAGAGGTGCATTTGTAAAATAAAATATGTTCCATCATTATGAGACACCATATATATGTATATATTTTCATTTATTTCACACCTCGTATAACATATGAAGATGGTGAGTTTTCTAGTTCCTTATCATCTCTTTAAAATCGTATCGAATGATCGAATCACCTGTCTATTCTCTACTGCTCACATCTTTATTGGTGTTAACCTGCTCGACCGTCAGTGCTCGCCAGGTCAGTACTATGCTGTGCTAGTGATAATTTTGGTGCCGGTGCCTCTGCCCATGTCACTGAAACCCTGTGTGTGTATTTTTTCATCTCCAACCAATATCACCATTACTACTACTACGACCACACTATTATTACCAATGCAATTACGAATACTACTACTATTACTACTATATGTAGTAGTAGTAGTAGTTACATTAGTATCACTCCCATCATCTACCAACAACAAACACTAATATAACTATATTGAAAAACCATAAACATTATGCTGGATGCCATCCATCTTTCAAATTTTTATTATAATTTCCTCTGTAGTGAACAAGATGTTTGTTGAGGGAGAATTAAAAGAAAAATTTAACATTGTTTATTGAAGACAGAAAAGTATAAACGTCAAAACAAAATACAAAGAAATCCAAGAATATTGCGTTTGAACTTGTCACAAGACTTTTTTTGTCTTCCACTTATGATGCTGCCATAGCCGAATCCATTTCCAACTCCCTTTCTATAAATTACTTTTTTTGTTCCCCTTGAAATTGCTGTTGTTGTTTCGCCCCTCCCCCATGTCAGTCTTAATCTAGCAGACCTATGATCAAACACTCCGTCAGTGACCATCCCGTCTTTTTTTTTTTTTATATATTATCGATTACATCATTATCTGTTATATCTTTACCCTTTTTTTAGGGTGCGATTTGTGCGTGGTGACCTTCATCTAAGTTGCTAATAACGTTTTAAAGGAATTTATCTATCTGCAGATTTTACGTCACAATCGGAAAGTTATATATATTTCTCAGATGATCCAGTTGGAAATCAAGGTTTCTTTTTTCCATTTTTCCATCTAAACTCTTTCGAACCCATCTATAAAGTTCGCGAGTTAAATTTGTTGGTGTTTAATCAAGGCTTGATCGGCAAAAGCGTTTAAATTTTTTTTAAACAAAGCAGAACATTGCATTAGCAAAAAGTGCTTAATATTACAATGAGTAAGTACCCAATTAAGAGATGGAAAAATAAAATAAAATAAATCGAGTCCTCATGTTTTATTCTTTTCTTTCATACATAGTAAGTCTTCATATTGAACATGTTTCACTGTTTCAAGCTGTAAACATGTGTTTGTCGTTCGATCCCAGATTAGCCAAACTAAATGTGATTGATATATGTATACTGAACATTTGTTAACGATATGAGGGAATGTAATAATATTAATCCATTTTTGTAGTTAGTTAATCTCAGGGACAAGTGAGCGGTTATGTTCTGTCACTTCTTCCTTTTTTTTCTTGTGAGTGCTCGTTTCGCCCCAGAACCGCTCTAACCTTGCAGACCTTTGATCAAAAGTGTTTCAACGGTGACCATCCCGTGTTATACCCAGATATATTATATCCAGTCAATGCTTTACTTATTGTAGGCGTTATTTAATCCACGGTCAACTTCGATTGAGCACTTATAATCCAGGGTATTCCAGCCATGACTATCTTTTTGATATATCAAAGATTACGTTATCCAATGTATCCTCGTCTTAAGACTATAGGGCACACTGAGGGGAGATTTGGCAGTTATTTATTGCAGGTCGGACGACTATGCAGAAGCTCTCTCTTTAGCGCGTAATTGTATATTTATGTGTATTGAAGGGTTATTTTAAATTAAAAATATCGATGAAGTTCGTAACAATAACTGTCAGTCTACATTTGTAATTTTCAATCTCATTTTTGGTTGAAAGGAGCTTCGACGTGGCCGCACAATATACTAGAAATAGCAGTCAAATCATTCTCAAACAAAAACTCGACCGTCTTAAAATAAAAAAAAAAAGACTCATTGGATAATGTAATTCTAGATGCATTGTAGCTGGGGATATAAAACATACTGGATGGTCGGTCACCACTGGAATGTCATTCGATCGTAGGTTTGTTTGATCAGACCTGACCTGGGGTTAAACCGCAACAACAACAACCTGTCTAAAGAAGACTTATCGTGACGCAAGATGTCGCATTGGCCATTAAACTTGAAAAGTCTGATGTTGCTGTTGTTAACGTTGGTAGTAATACTAATGACGATGTTGTTGCTGCTGCTGCTGTTATTAGCAGTGTTGTTTTCCCCTCTATCTCTATTTGGTCCCCCCACCACCATCTTCCCTCCTTGTCCGTTTGTATCTGTCATTTCTCGTCACAGGTAGCAACCATCCATTCCATACGTTCACATAGTGCTGTTTCCACACGACATTATTGCAATTTTACTTATTCTCCATATAACAACAGAACAACAGTATAGTAGCATTTTAAGACTCGCGCACATTTTTTTCCTTCCCTATACTGTCGTTCAATTAATTCATTCTGTCGTCCTTCCCTCATCTTCTCTCACTCCTCAGTTTTTTCTCTGTGTGTGTGTGTCACACTGACTCTTGTTTTCTCTTTCATTCCGTTACACTCTCGAACTATTTCTCTTCTCTTTCCTCATTTTTCTGTTTCACTCTCTCTCTCTCGATCTGTCTTACGCACACACATTTTCTGTTTCACTCGCTCTCTCTTTACACTCTCTCTTTCTCTCTCTCGATCTGCCTTACTCACGCGCACACATTTTCTGTTTCACTCGCTCTCTCTTTATACTCTATCTTTCTCTCTCTTGATCTGTTTTACTCACGCACACACATTTTCTGCCTCACACTCTTTTTGTCTTTCCTTCTCTCTCTCTCCGTCTTTCGCACACAAGCACACAGTCACAGTTTCACAGTTTCTGTCTGTGTCATTTACTTTCATTGATCTGTTAAAACATTGGTTTTTCATATTATTAAAATAACTTCCTTCATAAATTCTACTGCATTAAAAAAAAATTAACTTTAATAATATACTTAGCAACCTAGCTGTGTGTGTGTGTGTGTGTGTGTGTGTGTGTAAGAGACGTATCAAATATTTTATTTAGTACAATAGCCTATTAAAAGTTGTCTCTATAAGCCATGTTTTTCTTAAATTTTTTTTAATCATTAGTTTGAATATAATATTTTGCAGAGCAAGACAAATCAAGTTACCTCAAAATACACATAAATTACAATATTTCTAATGAATTTCCAAAAACACATGGCATATCTTGCATGAAACTCTATGAAATGTTACTTTAGCAATATTTCGCATTATCAATCTGCAGCTTGCTTTGATCTTTCTAAAAGCGCCTCTAGCAGTTTTCAAATTAAGAGCAAAATGGCAGGAATATTTCTTTGGTGAATAATTCAATCATTTAATAGGTTACCAGAAGTGTATTCCAAAGATATTTTATCATTTCCTTGCAACGCTTTTCTTCTCTGCAAACTCTTTCCACTCCATTTCTTTGGAAACACCAACCGTGTCAGCCTAACTGAATTTGTTGCAGCTAAAAATTTTCTCAAACAGTCTTGAAAATAAGAACTGCACGAGTCTGTCAAGAAATTTTTTTAAGTACCATGTGTCTTGTAAGTTTTTCAGGTTGTTAAAAATTAAAAAAAAAAGAAAGAAAAGAAAACATACCATGAATTAGATTTATTAAATTTTTATCTTTTACTTGTTTCAGTCATTGGACTGTGGCCATGCTGGGGCACTATCCTGAAAGATTTTAGTTAAACATATTGACCCCTATAATTATTTTAATTATTTGTAAGTCTAGTACTTATTCTATCGAACTTTTTTTGTTGAATTTAGCAGTTCAATAAACCAACACCAGTTGTCTTGCAGTGGTAGGAGACAGACAAAAGATGCACACATGTATACACAAACACACACACATGACAGGCTTCCACACAATTTCCATCAATCAAATTCACCCAAGGCTTGGTTGGCCCAGGGCTATAATTAGAAGACATTTGCCTCAGGTACCACTCAGTGGAACTGTACCTGATACTACAAGGTTGCAAAGTAAATTCCTTAACTAGACATCCATGCCTATGCTGTGAATACAATAATTATTTTAAAAAAGTCAAATAACTAAGGAAGGTAACATTGGACAATGTAGTTTTTGATATCTAAAAAAAAGGGTGGGTGTGATGTGGTGGGACCTCCTTTTTGATCATAGATCTACTGAATTAAGACTAACATGGAATTAAACAATAGCAACTATAATTAATATTTATAATTAATATTTATAAATTACATGTTGTCTGTTTCAAATATTGTTTTCTGTCAGGTTTCTCTGGTAATCAATGGATGCATTGTGATTGATTTTTGTTATTTTAATCCAACAACTTTTTAAAATTAAAATCATGTGTTAAACCTCATTAAAATGCAGCAAGATACTTTATGAAAAATATAACAATGCAAATATCAAGAGATAATTCTAAATAAACTTGAAATAGATGAATAAATGACTATATATCAGTTCTCACCTGAAGATTGCAATGGCATGAAAAACAAGTTGTGAAACAAAATCTTAATTTCTGTTTCAATGAAAAAAGAAACTTAGGTTGGAAAAGAAGTCCATTTCAAAATGGGAAATAAATAAATACATTTTAGATCTTAATTGATATCTTTAATCAAGTTAATATTCCTCTTCAGTATTAGTAACATAATTTCACCGATTTTGCAAATTGTCTAGCTTTCAGGCATAAAATTCTTCATGTTTCAAAAAGGAGCAACATTGAATATTATTTTTTTAACCTTTTCACAATTAATAAAACTGTATCCCCCTAAATAATGTTACAATGATTGGTAAAGATGATAATCAGATGGAGAGCAAGGTCAGGAGAGTAAAGAGGATGAAGCAAAAATTCCATATTTAGTGCTATAATCTTTTTGTGTTACTTTGGCAATATGTAGTCTTGCATTACAACTGACCAATAACGGACACATTTTCTTCCAATTTTTGTGGAATACTTCCAGTTGATGACAATACCTCTCTACATTAATTGTTGCATTTTGATTCTAGTGAACCATCTACTCAGTGGATTAGTATGTAAGTGGGTGAGTACCCCACAAACACACATATCCTTGATGTAATCCTCATGCATAATCAGTGTGACACAATGTATGAGACAATCATTCTAACAGTTTCATCCAGAAGCTTTGAATTAACCTGAGATTTATTATAAAAGATGCCATGCAATGAGATCAACATAGAACTTCATGGTTGCAAAACAAACTTCTTAACAATCTGACCATGCCATATCCAGCACTCAAAACATAGAGTGGGGAAGAGACCATGTCACTTGACTGTTAGTCTGTTAATCTGGTATTTTGTCTCTATCCTTTATTTGTTTCAGTCATTGGACTGTGGCCATGTTGGGGTACTGCCTTGACAGGTCTCAGTTGAATAAATTATAAATTGACTCCAGTACCTACTTTTTAAACCTTGTACTTATTCTATGAGTTTCTTTTGCCAAACTGCTATGTTACAGAGATATAAGCAAACACTAGTTGTCAAGCAGTGGTGGGAGAGACCCACACACGCATCACATGCAAAAGCACCACATGCACACACACACCACACAACAGGTTTCTTTCAGTTTTCATCTACCAAATTCCCTGATAATGCTTTATTCAGCCCAGGCTCTAATAGAAGACACTTGCCCAAGATGCCATGCATTGGAACTGAGCATGATGCCAGATGGTTGGGAAGCAAGCTTCTCAGTTTGTTTCTACTTTCTAAGATACTGATTTTGGTGACCAGACTGGTAGCTGGGAGTGCTACTGCATAGCTATGCAGAATGTGACAGAAATTTGAGTTGTGTGTTGAAACCTGTAGTATTGTTGACAATGTTCTTCTCTGTCCTGCAGCACTTAACTATTAATGTTAATAATATCATCATCAGCCCATTATTTGTTCAATTAGTAGATTTTGTTTAATTTATATTAATCTGTGATTGATAATGTGCTATTCATGCTATACTGAAATAACAGTTAGTGATATTTTATCTTCAGAAGATAAGTTAATGTTTCATTATTAAGTTAACCTATATTTATAAACTTAATTGATATATTTTTAAAATATATTTCTATATTTTAATCAGTTTACAGGTATATTTTACATGTTTGTGTGTCCACCATACTGTTTTCAATTATACTGCATTCATGTTTCCAGAGAAATTAGTGTTATTAGCCCTCCTAGGTCAGTTTGGTTCCAATATATCTATGATCATTAAAAGCAGTCAATCCATGACTGTCCCATTATTCTAGATACTGTATTTCAGACTACTTTGTTCAAAGTGTTCTCTTGTTAAGGCAACATGTTTAGAAATAGGAGGAAGTACTGGAGTTAAATAGGTTTAAGTTGTAGTTGGTAGAGCTTATAGAAAAGGCGCTGGCAGAATCTTTAGCATGCCGGGCAAAATGCTTTGCGGTATTTCATCTGCCGTTACGTTCTGAGTTCAAATTCCGCCGAGGTCGACTTTGCCTTTCATCCTTTTGGGGTCGATAAATTAAGTACCAGTTACGCACTGGGGTCAATGTAATCGACTTAATCCGTTTGTCTGTCCTTGTTTGTCCTCTCTGTGTTTAGCCCCTTGTGGGTAGTAAAGAAATAGGTTTAAGAATGTTGATGAATAAAGTCTCACTTTTTAATCAGAGGGCACTTTGTTTATGGTCCAGATTGTATTTTGTGCATGGGTTTTATTGCTGTCTGTATTTAACACCAAGTCAGTCATGACAAAGCAACTCTATGGTAATCCCATCTTCTCTTGAGACCCATTGCATGCAAAACCAATGTCTTGGTGTTCATGCCTCTCCTAAGAATGTTAATCCTATACATCCCCTAATATGTAAAAAAAAAGGACTAGCAAACAAGACAATAAGATATTTCCCTCCATCCACCTTATTTAGAGTTGACCGTAAAACACCATATGCAAATAAAAAATACCACTCAGGCTTAGTATGAATAGGAGTAACTAAAGGATTGTTGTTTAGTTCCAGATCATCCCCATCAAGTATCAAAATTATTCCAGCTTCATTTTTTTTCCTACCTGAATTTTTAAAAGGTAAGCTGTGATTTGAGGAAGACTTGGTTATTTTTTTTAAGCAATGACATAGAGGCTCTGTATGTGTGCACGAGTGAGTATGTGCACACATGTACAGTAAGTGCATCATTAGTGCTTGAAACTTGTGTCAAATTGGTTAGTTGTTAGGAAAAAGTATATTCTAAGTAGAATCTTGGTGAAGTAGGTATTTAAATTTTTTTTTTTTCACCTGTGAAAGAAGATTACTTTTAAAGTATCAAGTTTCTCATATTTTCTCACTATTTGAACTTCTAGCTCTGCAGGTGTGAAAAAAATTTTTTTCCTCTTTTTTTTTGTTTTGTCTTCATTTTTCCTGGTACATGTTATTGTTTGTGTATATAGATCTTTGCTAAAAGTTTTAGGAAATGTTTTTGAATGTATCTTAGATGAATATTTTTATTATTAAGGCAGTAAACTGGCAGAATGGGTACCATGTTGAACAAGATGCTTAGTGGGCATTTCTTTCACATTCCAAGTTCTGGGGTCATATAAAATAAGTACCAGTTAAATACTAGGGTCAATGTAATCAACTTGGGCCCCTTCCCTTGAAATTGCTGGCCTCATGCCAAAATTTGGAACCATGATTATTATTATTATTATAGTTGGCAAGCTAGCAGAATTATTAGCATATTGGACAAAATGTTCAGTGATTGTTTACATTTTGAGTTCAAATATTGCCAAGGTCAACTTTGCTTTTCATCCTTGCAGAATTGATAAGTACCTGTCAAGTACTTGGGTCAATGTAATCAACTTACTCTCTCCCCTAACATTGCTAGCCTTGTGCCAAAATTTGAAACTGTTAAACAGTAAGCTGGCAGAATCAATACTACACTGGAGAATGTGCTTAGCAGCATTTCTTCCAGTTTTGTGTTCTGTGTTCAAATTCTGCTGTTGCCTTGAATCCTTTCATGGTCTATAAAATAAGTACCAGTCAATCTATTCAACTTGCTACGCCTTCCAAAATTTCAGATCTTGTGCCTATAGCAGAAAAGATTATCATTATTATTTGGGATTGTAGATTGACTGAAACAGTAGACCATCAAATAAAATGTATTATGATATTTAGCTGTGTCACTGCAGATTCTGATTTCAAATCTCTTGGGCTCAACTTTGCAGCTGATGAAATATGTACTAATCTAAGTATTGGAGTTGATTAAATCTGTTAATTTGTTATCCTCCTCTCACTAAATTTCCATCCTTGTGCCTATGTAATAAAAAAACAAATGTAGATTATTGTAAATTTTCAGGTCAGGTTTTTGTTTATTTTTCCATAAGTATAAGTATAGGACACAGATCTCAAAGCTATATAAGATGTAAAATATGAATTTGTGATACTATTTCCTAAGGGTATTAGTGACATATATGCATGGCACGTGGAGTATTTCGGAACTGGTGCCTGGTTGTAAGACCTTATTTCATTATGGCTTTGTATTTGCATAAAGTTCTATTCACATGTACGTGTCTTTTGTGCTTTGTGTATAACTTAAATCAGTTTATAGCTATTCAACATTTTACTCACCTTTCTAAATATGACTCACCACATATTGTATTTTATATATAGATAGATATGTATATATGAGAGAGTTTAATGTATTTTCTAAATTATTGAATACAAGTAGGTTTACTCATAATGCCAAATAAACACTGCTACTGTTGCTATTTGTATGCAGATTTGTTTCATATATGCCATAATGTCTATTTGAGAGCTTAATTCGTTATACAAAATATATTTACTTTTCAACACTAAGATTTCAGTTCTGAAAAAGAAAAAAAAAGTCACATGCTGCAAATAATAATCCTTTCTACTATGGGCACAAAGCCTGAAATTTTGGTGGAGCGGGGTAGTCGATTATATTGACCCCAGTAAGTATTCAGCTAGTATTTATTTTATCAACCCCTTAATGGATGAGAGGCAAAGTCAATCTTGGCAGAATTTGAACTCAGAACATAGTCAAACAAAACACTACTAAGCATTTTGTCTGATGTGCTAATGATTCTGCCAGTATTGATTAAAATCAATCTAACCCTCACTTTTTTTTTTTACTAGAGACGATGAAAATCTCTTGAATCAAAACCAAAATCTTGCAATTGTGAATGCAACAGACTAACTACTAGGCCATGTGCCTTCGCAATATATATATCTGATGTAGTGCTAATTACTGATCTAGATTTCTTGTCTACATCAAATCCTGTGCATCTAGCGTTCATCAGATGGATTTGAAAATGACATCTTGTGAAATAAAGAATTCACTTTCATAATATGTATGTAAAGATTTTGTTGTAGACTAGAGCATTTGTCATAGACTAGAAATTTAATATCAACTACTATATAATAATATTTCATTCCTTTATATATTGAGTATCCTTATTTTGCTGGAAATAGCACAAGTCTGTATGGATATGGTGTTTGTATGTATGCATGCAAACACACACACATACACACATATATGATGGGTGTCATCACAATTTCTACCTACCAAATTCCATTCACAAGGCGTTAGTCAACCTGAAACTATTGTAAAAGACATTTGCCTCCATACTCCAATAAATTCTTTAGAAGGTGGGTGAAAGTAGTGAATTTGGTACCTGTAAATGGATCTACTCTGAGCATGCACCTGTAGGCTAGAAAATGAAATTTGGGAAAGGGTTCTTGCTCTGGGGAGTCAGTCATTGAGATCTTGTGGAATCTCCTTGATTGGCCCTCAGCAGTTATCCCTCTATTACTGTTGGAATTTTGTTGTTACTTTGCTATCACTTTTTATGTCACATGAAAATTCTCACCTTGATTTGTATTTTGTCCTTTGGGTTCTTTAAGCCCTTGTGGCTAATATAGAAATCATCATTATAAAATAATTAATCAAGTACTGGGGACAGTGTAATCGACTAACTCCCTCCCTCAAAGTTTCAGGCCTTGTACCTATAGTAGAAAGGATTATCATCATCATCAAGGCAGCAAGCTGTCAGAATTGTTAGTATTCCAGACAAAATGCTTAGTGGTATTTCATACAGTTTTACGTATTGAATTCAAATGCTGCCAAGATCAACTTTGCTTTTCATTCTTTCAATGTTGATGAAATAAGCACCAATTGAGTGCTCAACTGGTTCAGTGTAATTTACTAGCTCAGTTTCCCAAGGTAGAAAGGATTATTATCTCACATTGCCATACATTTGGAGGGGGAGAGTGTGATAACTTGAATACCTGACAGGTACTTATTTTGTCAGCTACACAGGCATTTTAACTCAGTCTTGTGGAACTAAACTAATTTCTGTAAAACATTATGCAAAATCATAGTGTAATCTCTTCCTTCTCCAGATATTGCATATCTTGTTTACACCATCTTTCTTTTCTTTCTTTGTTTCTGTTCACTTTCTCTTTTATCCTTTTTGTCCCCCTCTCTGCATTTTTCTTCATTACTCTTATCACACTCTAGCTCTCTTTTTCTCTCCTTCTCTCTTTCATTTTCTCT
The DNA here is from genome assembly GCF_006345805.1 of Octopus sinensis. NCBI lineage: Eukaryota > Metazoa > Mollusca > Cephalopoda > Octopoda > Octopodidae > Octopus > Octopus sinensis. Next base: position 42,125,065 of record NC_043007.1, read on the forward strand.
CCCTCTCTTGCTCTCTAGTGCTCACTCTCTTGCTCTCTGGTGCACTCTAGCACTCTCTCTAGCGCTCTCCTTCATGCTCTCTCTCACTCTCTAGCGCTCTTGCTTGCTCTCTAGTAACTCTCTAGTGCTCTCTCACTCTCTCTAGCGCACAGTCGCTTTCCCTAGCACACAGTCGCTTTCCCTAGCACACAGTCGCTTTCCCTAGCACACAGTCGCTTTCCCTAGCACACAGTCGCTTTCCCTAGCACACAGTCGCTTTCCCTAGCACACAGTCGCTTTCCCTAGCACACAGTCGCTTTCCCTAGCACACAGTCGCTTTCCCTAGCACACAGTCGCTTTCCCTAGCACACAGTCGCTTTCCCTAGCACACAGTCGCTTTCCCTAGCACACAGTCGCTTCCCTAGCACACAGTCGCTTTCCCTAGCACACAGTCGCTTTCCCTAGCACACAGTCGCTTTCCCTAGCACACAGTCGCTTTCCCTAGCACACAGTCGCTTTCCCTAGCACACAGTCGCTTTCCCTAGCACACAGTCGCTTTCCCTAGCACACAGTCGCTTTCCCTAGCACACAGTCGCTTTCCCTAGCACACAGTCGCTTTCCCTAGCACACAGTCGCTTTCCCTAGCACACAGTCGCTTTCCCTACACACAGTCGCTTTCCCTAGCACACAGTCGCTTTCCCTAGCACACAGTCGCTTTCCCTAGCACACAGTCGCTTTCCCTAGCACACAGTCGCTTTCCCTAGCACACAGTCGCTTTCCCTAGCACACAGTCGCTTTCCCTAGCGCTCTCTCTCCCTCTCTAGCGCTCTCTCGCCCTCTCTAGCGCTCTCTCGCCCTCTCTAGCGCTCTCTCGCCCTCTCTAGCGCTCTCTCGCCCTCTCTAGCGCTCTCTCGCCCTCTCTCGCCCTCCCTAGCGCTCTCTCGCCCTCCCTAGCGCTCTCTCGCCCACTCTAGCACTCTCTCGCTCTCTTTTGTACTCTCTTTCGTTCTCTCTCTCCTTCGTTCTCTTTTTCGGTTGCCCTCTCTCTCTAGCTCTCATTTCCCTCTCCCTCTCCTCTCTCTCTAGCTCTTGTTTCCCTCTCTCTCTAGCTCTCGTTTCCCTCTCTCTCTAGTTCTCGTTTCCCTCTCTCTCTAGTTCTCGTTTCCCTCTCTCTCTAGCTCTCGTTTCCCTCTCTCTCTAGCTCTCGTTTCCCTCTCTCTCTAGCTCTCGTTTCCCTCTCTCTCTAGCTCTCGTTTCCCTCTCTCTCTAGCTCTCGTTTCCCTCTCTCTCTAGCTCTCGTTTCCCTCTCTCTCTAGCTCTCGTTTCCCTCTCTCTCTAGCTCTCGTTTCCCTCTCTCTCTAGCTCTCGTTTCCCTCTCTCTCTACGTCTCGTCTCCCCCTCTCTCTCTCCCTATCTCGTCTCCCCCACTCTCTCTCTCTACTTCTTGTTTCCCCCGCTCTCTCTCTACTTCTCGTCTCTCTCTCTCTCTCTCTCTACTTCTCGTCTCTCTCTCTCTCTCTACCTCTCGTCTCTCTCTCTCTCTCTCTACCTCTCGTCTCTCTCTCTCTCTCTCTCTCTACCTCTTGTCTCTCTCTCTGTTTTTCATTCCTCTGTCCCTTTTATCTTCTATTTCCTCTTTTCTTTCTGGCTTTCCTCTTCCTGCCTCTTTTTTTCTCCAAAGTAAATGGTTAACAAAAGGGAAAAAACCAACTATTCTGTATTGCAATAGTCTATTAAACATGGTGTCTAAGCAAGATGTTTCCTATTAGATTGAACATAATCTAAGTTGCCGTAATCATCCAAATCTTTTTCCTCTTGGCATTCTCTTGACTGTTTATTGCAGTTTCTGCCTGCTTTATATTATTACTGTTAGCACTAAAACTTAACTGAAACACACTGACCTCTCTTTGCTTTCCTTTCCTTCTCTTTCCTTTTCTCTCTCTCTCTCACACTTTCTCCAAACTTCATCTCCGTCTCTGTCTGGCATACTCCATCTTTGATTATCCCTCTCTTTCACTTCTTACACTTCCTGGTGTAGTTAAATGAGGGAACAGAACTGTCGTATATTTGTGGCATATTAATTCCTGGAAAGAAATCTGGAAGCTGAAATGTTGCATGTTTTGTCTTTCTCTTTTTAATAAAATAAGCAGGATATGTTTTTCATCCCTCCTCCCTTAAAAAAATTTTCTTTATTGAATAGTTGGGACTCTGACTAGCCAACGCCCTTTTAATTCTTCATATTTATTTGATAATCTGTCTGCGAAAGTATACACTGAAATCTCATCGTTTCGCCAAAATTTTACGTGGGCTTTTTCCATGTTGGTATAGGTTGGAGGTAACTTCTAGTGACATTATTATACTGCCAAATGCCCTTCCTGACATCTTTTTTGAAGATAAATGGTCAAGATCACCTTGCTGTATCAAGAGAGTAACTGCAATACATCCATAGGGGCAGCATCCATGGTTGTGTAACCATCAATGAAAGGTTTGCTGTTGCTCAAGCTCCCAATTTAGAATCATAATAATGGAATTGGATGGTGACAGTCATGGGAATTTGCAAAAGCAGTGTAATGGAAGAACAACATATTCTGCTAGATTTCACATTATCCTTAATCCATTATAAACTGCAATGTGCTATATGCACTGCTCCTCTTTATCAATACATTTAAGGAGTAAAGAAAAACAACTGAATTGTCTGATTTGCTGTTGAACGAATGTCTCTTATTAGTCTAAAAGGTTGCAAAATGACAAGCATTAGAGAAGTCCTGAGCAAACTGTAGACTGCAGGATAAAAAAATTACCTCGAATTTCTTTTGTTGTAGTGTGGCCCACCTGATGATGAGTCCTGTCTCATGTGGCCTACTTCTAAACAAAGGTTGCATGTGTCTTCATTAGAGTGTCAAATAGGATGTTTTGAGATATTTATTCCAGTTCTGTATGTTTTTAGTTCAAATTCCACCAAATTAACTTAGCATTTCATGGGTCCACAGTTGGTTAGGAACCAGTTAAATATTTGGGATTGTTTCTTCTTCATTTCTCTGATTAGTTGGATTGATTAGTTCAAAGGAGTCAAGAAAGGAGCATTCACATTTTGGATCCCACCAATTCTTTCAGCACCAGTTTGATTTTCTAAAAGCAGGAAGATTAGTCTGAGCTTTTCAGACACTGGTGTCCAGAGTAATAGTAACAAGCGAAGTTAATGTTAGAATTCAGATTACTCTGTCAAATGCAATGCTTATTTATTCACATTGTTTTGAATTAATCATGCATTATCTTGTAGCATTGAGATTTAAATGATATGATTGCTAATTTTTAGAATGGCATTTTAGGGTAGGTGTGAGAAGCCTAATCAGGCCTGTTTGAACTTAAAACATGTAGAATATTTTGGCCTGATATGGCTGGTTTGAATACCAAAAAGTTAAATGTTAAAGAGTTAACGTTTACTCAGAATTGTTGCTGAAAATTTTGCCCGCCTTCTGGGCATGTATTTTCTATTACAGCTTTAAGATGACAAATGATTTATTAATGGAATTTATTAGATAGAAACTATAGTGTTTGTGTTGTGTGTGTGTCAATGTTTGTGTTTGGCACAACACTGCCCAGTAAAAAAGTATATTAAAGTTATTCATCTGATATATATATATATATATATAGATAGATATCGATAAAATAAGTACTGGACTAAAATAAGTGTTGAGATCAATACGACTAAAGGTGATACACTAGTGTGGCTACAGTCCAATGATTAAAACCAATAACAGAATGAAAGAATATGTATATCTATGCAATATATATGTGTGCATGTAAAATTATATTTTCTTATTTCTTAATTAGTCTGAGAAGGAAGAAGAATGCCAATAATTTTCTCAAGCTTGTCTGGTCTGAGTGGGAAAGTAATTGATTAAGGTTTGGTATTTTTGTTTGGCTTGAAAAATTTTAGAAAATCTAGCTAGCCACCCTCCACTTTAACTGTTTCGTTACCAACCCAGCTGAAACCAGCTCTGGCTCTGAGTACAAATGTCTTGTTTTCATGAGTTTTGAATTAAAATCTTCCAGCAAACCATAGTCACAGTTTATGTTCGAAACACTAACTGAATGATAACTAAGTTATTTTACTAAATTCTTTATTATAGTTAAAAGAAACACAAAGCATCTCAAAATACAGTGACGAAAGGGTTAATGACCTTTTCGTCCAAAGTTAGGGTGTGCTCAGTGTTATATGTGCTCTTTATGGTGCATGCATAACCAAGCTGAAAGTAGCTAGTTTCTAGTTCAATATTTAGCAATATTTAGTAGACATGGCTGTGTGGTTAAGAAGTTTACTTTGCCACCATATGGTTTTGGGTTCAGTCTCACTGTGTGGTACACTTTGGCAAGTGTCTTCTACTATAGCTTTAGGCCAGTGGTTCTCAATCAGGGTCCACATGACCCTTGGGTGTCCATATAAGATTTTGTTGTTAAATTGATGTCCAATAAAATTAGTTATACTCCTAAAAATATTTCAACAATTTTTTAAAGACAATTCCTAGTAATACTCAATTATAAAAGTATAATAGTTTTATTTAAACACTGAATGGCTGGGGGTGGGGTGGGGGTGTCTGAGGAAAATAGGAATTAAAGGGGTCTATAGGCAAAAAATGGTTGAGAACCACTGCTCCAGGCCAACCAATACCTTGTGAGAGAATTTGGTGAACAGAAACTGTCTGGAAGCATGTTGTGTGTATGTGTTTGTCCCTCCCCCACTGCTTGACAACCACTGTTGATTTGTTTACATCTCTGTAACTTAGTGGTTCAGCAAAAGACTAAGAAAATAAATACTAGGGTTGATTTGTTCAACAAACCCTTTCAAGATGGTACTCCAGCATGGCCACAGTTCAATGACTGAAACAAGGAAAAGACAAAGGTTTTTATTTTTCTTATTGCTTAATTATGGGAGAAAAGACAGCACCTATGACTCTATTCAAGGTCTCTGCAACTGGTAAGCAGACGAAAGGGAGCTGTTGTTTGGAATTTACCAACAATTATTAGATAAAACTTGCGAATAAATAAAATGTTTTTATCAAAAGGCCATAAAGTAAAAGGATGTAAAAGAAATTATGATGATACAATAAAAAAGAATCAGAAGCATCATTGATGCATTTTAGATTTTCAAACTTGTATACTAAGTTGAAACTAAATGATTAACACCTGAAACTACCTTTTAAAAAAAATAAAACAAACTGTAATTGTGTTTATATATAATCTTTTACCTGTACAAATCATTTTCATAAGTTTGTCCTAAACATCTATGCTTGTTTTGAGATTTTTTCATTGGCCTTTCCTTTCTTAAGTCCCAAGTTACTCTGGTGGTTGAAAAAATTGGGTATGTGCACCATACATATATACTGCATGGACATCAAGGAAATTATGTCCTGTGTGTATCATGATATACAGGACGACAGGCAAAGAGTTAACACATTTGATGCCATATTTCTGTTAAAATTTACTGTTTTTGCTTAAATTAATTTTGAAAAATAATGAAGAATTTAGCAAAATAAGTTTATCTGCTGATGTTTGGCACATAGGTTAGCATGAAATTTTGATGAAAGCTTTTAAATTAGATCAGAGGCAGTTTCAAACTGGTTGGCATTAAAAAGATTAAAGTATTGTTTGAATATAAATTTGAAGTGAATATAACCTGAAGAATTACATTAAATGAAATAAAAATTATATTACCAAACAACCAAAAAGTTTATCCCTTTGAAATTTAATCAAGAAACTTTGCATCTATAGAACAGGGTTAAGTCAGAAATCTATACCTTAAATTTACCAGTGTCTCATTCTTCAAAACAGAATTGCTTCTACTAGAACCTCCTCCATAAACACCCTTAAATCTGACTAGATTATTTTCAGTGTGATATCTATGAAATTGAAAATTTTAGCAGATTATTACAATAAACCCTTTTGTTACCATATTTCTGTTAAAATACACTGCATTTGTTTCAGTTAATTTTGGAAATAATGAATTTAATAAAATAAGTTTATCATTATTAATCTGGTGTAAGGTAGAGCTGGCTGGATCATTAGCATGCTGGTAAGCATTTTGTCCATCTTTATGTTCTGAGTTCAAATTCTGCCAAGGTCAACTTTGCTTTTCACCCTTTTGGAGTCGATTAACTAAGTACCAGTTGAGCACTGGCTTGATGTAATTGACTTGCCCCTTCCCCCAGGAATTACTGGCTTTGTGTCAAAATTTTAAATTATTATCAATCTGGTGTTAATTAAAATCTCTATAAACCAAGGAATTTGTATCATAGAGCCAAAGGCAGTTTCTGGCAATTTGGTATCAAAAGGATTAACCAGTAAGTACATTTTTATGAACTCCACTTCAGTCAATTCCTCCTGGCTCCATGACTTCAACTCTACAGCCCTGGATGACAGGCGCTCCATCTATGACCATCTTGTCTTTTTCTGAGGCAAAGTGTGCCCAGGACCACATTGTCTACTGTGTTCTCCTCTAAGATAGTAGGGTATGATTTGAGGGAGATTTGGAAGCTAATTCTAACATACCACATGACTATGTAGAGCAGTGCTTTTCAAACTTTTTGCTGGAGCAAAACCCCAAGGAAACATTTCACTGGCTCGAGGAACCCCTGTGCAATAATTTAATAGTCTTATGCACACATATCTGCACAGGAGAATTAAAAATTACTGCCAATTTTAGCAGTTTTGTAACTTCTTGCAGAACCCCTAGACTGTACTGGCGGAACTCTAAGGTTCCGCGGAACCCTGGTTGAAAACCACTGATGTAGAGGCTCCCTAATTTTATTTAGGTAAACAATTTATGTGATGATCCTGATATGTTATATTATGAGTACAATTTATGTATTTTTTCTAGATCTGATGATCCTTATATATTCTGTTTTGCTATAGATTATTTATAATTATGAGTTTTAAGTTAGTCATGATGTAATAGTTAAATCACAGCTTAGTATTACATTGTGACTTGTGTGTTCTAGGTGTGCTGTTTACTTATGTAGTTTAGTTAGGGATTAATATTTAATAGATTCTGATAAGTGTTCCCAGATGTGATGATATATTTAAGTCAGAGATTAGTATTATATTACAACGTATGTTTCAAGATATGTAAGTATTGATATAGTTGTCATGTTTTAACATTATAGATTAATAGTTAATTAGAACTAATCACATCTTGAACATGAATTTCATTAATTACTAATCTTTATGGTTTCCAGGTGATTTAATTATAATATCAATACTATAACATTTTAAACATTTATAAATAATGGCTTACACATGATGCCAAGCGATGCCAAGCTGAGCTTATGTTACAGTTCAGCTTTCTACTCATTAACTTTTTTCCCCCTTATGGCTTCATCAATGAAGGAAGGGGAACACCCATGACCATTTCAAGACCTCCAAGACTAGTGGGTGAGGGAAGAGAAGAAACAATGAATCTGACTAAATGGGTAACATTCCTTCTAAAGAGGGCATATGTGTGTTTAAACATGTTTTGCAGCCAGTGCACAAAAGTTGTGTGAAAAAATAATGCAGTAATTAATAATTATGCTTAGAATTAATTAAATGTTTTTGAAACAGTTTATAGGAATTCAATGTTTTTTTCATGAAGTCCTTAAAGCCTAGTAGTAGTGGTTTTGATAAGTTTATCTTGTTAAAATTCCTAAAAATATTTTTAACATACTTTCTTTAGAATAATTTTTACACAAGATTAAAGATTTTGTTGGTAGGATTTTCATAAGGCCCTCATTAAGATATTCCATTACAGTTTTATTAGCCATGATAGATAGGCTGTGCCAAAATTTTCTATATACAATATCAAATTTACATTTGAGCACAACATAAAGTTTTTCCACAAATTTACTAGTAGAAATTAGAAGGAGCATTACTTATGGGTTACTAAACATTCAGCTCTATAATATTCCTGCTGGAAGCCATTGTTGATGGATGGGCCTGCCAGCTAATAAAGCAGCTCCCCAGATACATCACTGAGAATTAGAACATGAATTTCATTTACTACTGAACTGGATCATAGGTATGTTGTATGAGGGACAGAATTCATTTCTCAAACTGTCTGTTGGTTGTGGTATCCTATACATTTGCTTTAACGCAACAGGAAGATTATGACCATTATATCATCTCATTTATTCCTCACTCTAAAATACATTGGTTTCATATCAGTAAACTGCATCCAAGTCAGGCCGGAAGACAAGAAGGGCAGTTGATCTACGTCTGTAGTTCTAAAATGGTGTCCACATAAGATTAGTTATATAAGCTAGTTATATGTCTACAATATACAAAATATCTTTAACAATTTTTTAAATACAATTTTTAATATTTAACTTGAAAAATATAATAGGATTTTTTAGACATAGAATGGCTCCATCTGAGTAAAATAGGAATCAAAGAGGTGGGGTTAGTTAGTTGGTTAGGGGATAAAAAATGGTTGAGAACCACTGATCTAAGCAAAGCTAGCATTTATAGAACCAGAATGGCTGAATTAATACAATTGTAGCAGACTAATTATATATATATATATACACACACACACACACACACATATATAAGTTCAGTTTCACTACAATTGTTTGTGTATTTGTGCAGTACACATAGTTTTGTGCACCTCTATACATTTACATTGTTGAGAATCAACAACAGATCATGGAAAGAATTTTACTGATCCAGTGTTTGCAAAACTAGAGCAAAGCATTGGTCCTTAATCATAAAAAGCCCCTCTATTCTTTGGAAATATATCGTATTGCTCAGTTAGTGGTTTGGAAAAAGATGGATTCTGCAAGTCTGCTTTAATTTTAACACATTACATGCACTAGTTATTGTTTACTCCCCAAGTCCTTGATTGAGAAGACATGTGATTAAAGATGCTCTAGCCATTATCCTATCATGTTGGATAATAACTAAACTATCTTATGTGTCTTTTCCTTTTTAAAGACAGTAGGGGTTGTAAAGGAGATTCAGTTGTTTCTGGCGTATCAAGTGACCAAGTAGACACTTCCCCATTGGCTCTTGGCATGGTGTGATTAGAATGAATTTGGCTGTTATTTCCACCAGGCTGAGGGACCAGTCTCCCTCAGTGGTTAATGGTAGAGTGATCTAAAGGCATTTGGTTGCCATTGTTAGCTGGTTGAGTAACTGAATAGAGGCTCTGTTGTTAACTATGGTGTTTCAGTGACCCAGTTAGTTGAACGATAGCTATTGATATTGCTTAGTTACTTAATGGCCTAGAAATATGAAGCTAATAGTGTACAGGTTTGATCTACAATGAGCTGGCTTCAGAAAAATGCATTTTGAGTAGTAGTTGCTTAGTTTAACCCTTTAGTATACAAGTTACTCTGTCAAATGCTTATTTATTCAGTGTTTTGATTTAGCCATGCATTAACCTATAACTTTGAGCTTTTAAAGATGTGATTGCTTATTTTTAGACTGATATTGTAGGGTAGGTGGAAGAGGTTGGATCTAGTTGGTTTGAATCCAAAACAATATTTGACCCAGATATCTTTTATCTTTTACTTGTTTCAGTCATTTGACTGCAACCATGCTGCAGTACTGCTTTGAAGGGTTATAGTTGAACAAGTCAATCCCAGGACTTATTCTTTTGAGCCTAGTACTTATTCTATCACTCTTTTGCTGAACTGCTAAGTTATGGTTGTCAAATGGTGGGGAGGGTGACACACACACACACATGTGCACGTGTGATGGGGTTATTTCAGTTTCTGTCTACCAAATCCTCTCACGAGGCTTTGATCAGCCCAAGGATATAGTAGAAGACACTTGCCAAGGTACCATGCAGTGGACACAGAACCTGAAACTGTGGTTGGGAAGAAAGCTTCTTACTACACAACCATGTCTGCTTAAATGCTAAAAGTTATATATAATCAAGACATCATAAAGAGGAATAGTCCTTCGTGCGCACGTGTAAGTATGTATGTATGTATATATCTATCTATCTATATCGCAGCCTTGGTTTAAGGAGTGTGTCAAGTCCTCATTAAAGGCCTGTGATATACAGGACACTGACTGGGAGAACAATGCCTGTCATCACCACAGATGGAGGAAGCAGGTTAAGGAGGGGATCGACACTTATGAGAGAGCACGTATCCAGCATGAAGAACTTAAGTGAGCTGTGCGAAAGTGCACGGCTCATATAGTGAATGGGGAAAGCTTGGTATGCAATGTTTGTCGTGTATGCTTGTCAAGAGCAGGGCTCATTAGCCACCAACGGAGCCGCAAATGCAAAATAAAAGTTAGTCCTAGAGCGCACAATGTTCCTGAAGATTGGCAATGGTCTTCCTCGGTCACGAGTGGACGGCCATCATCATATCATCTATCTATATATATATATATTATAATAATAATAATAATAAACTTGTCGATTGGAGTAAGTGGTTCATAGACAATTTGGTGTCTATTTCTAGCAGACTGGTGTTGTAATCATTCAACACCCTTATAATTTTAATATAAATTAACCATTATGGTATTTTAATATGCTGCCCACTGATAATCATTAAATAATGACTTTATTCTAATTACTTATAAATTAATATGTATATATATATATAATATTAGAGAGCATAACTCCAAACATACAGGGAAAAATTCAATTTAGTATTAAATCAAATTTCACTATATAGATATATAATATATATAAATTAGAGAAAAACCACTATTATGTAATTCAAACAATGATAGACATAAACCATATCATATAGAAAAAATAAAATATATTATAAAACATATAACTAGATCACAAAAAGTACAAAAAAATGAATAAACAATGTCTTTTTACTTATTATATATTGTTTATTTATTTTTGTACTTTTTGTGATCTAGTTATGTTTTATATATTTTATTTTTTCTATATGATATGGTTTATGTCTATCATTGTTTGAATTACATAATAGTGGTTTTTCTCTTTTATTTATTTATATATATATATATATATATATATATATATATATATAAAGGGCTATCTAACTCCGAATTCCTTAATTTGTTTCACCCACCCACATGGGTAAAACCTTGAACAAAACTGCATAGGAATGTCTACCCTGAATGAATATGTACTGCAACTGAACCAAGTAAATGCACATAAATGCTACATCAAAGGACATTAGGACACTTATGCAGCAGAAACAAGTGTTGGATTGGAATTTAATGTGAATTTAATGGGGATAATACTGTAATGAAGAAGTTTTGAAGATGTATAATTCTCTATTGTTCAATATGATGTCTTGATTATTTATTTTCCTGAAAATCTTTCTTGCATGCAAATTGTACAGAAATATTAGTTCTTAAGAGATTCTGCTAAAAATAAGTAGGTTCAACAGTCAGTAGAGCTTATTTGGCTGATGTAATGGGGTGGATTGGGCTAGGCTAGGCTGAGCTGGACTGGACTGCTGGAGTTAAGAGAAGTAATGATTTCTGTGTGATGAGAATGGACAGTTTTATGATGGATGATATACATCCCTTGAATCACTTTACAGACTCTCTGCAGCAAGACTGGTGAACTCATCAGTGTTGTTACAGGAGAGGTCAGAGAGGTCATCAGCTAGAGAGTTGTTCTATTTATAAACTGTTTCTGTTGCTGTAGTGCTCAATCATTTGCGGATATTTCTCACACACACTCACATGCATATGCACACATAAATCGACGCCATCCATACTACAAAACACTGGTATGCACTTACTCTTCTTGACCCTTTCTTTCACTCTGCCTTCTCCTCACCCTTCTTCCTTTCCTCTTAACATTTGTTTTACTTTCTCAACCACTCCTTTTTTTTGTTATGCTCTTTTCTTTTTTTTTCTCTCTCTGTCTTTCATTCTATTTCTTCCATCTTTTTTATTCTTTGTTTTTCATCTTTCCTTTTTTGCTCTTTCTTACTATCCTCTTCTTGTTGCTCTTGGCTCTCATCTTGCCCTCCCCCTATTTAAAGATTCAAAATATATTTCTCAGTTTTAAGAAGCAAGGAGAGAAAAAGATCAACTTTCACCACAGACAAATACTACTACTACTACTACCACTACCACCACCATCACTACTACACAGACTTTGTGTGTTGATAGATGCCACCCCCACTATCCAAAAAGAAAAAAAAGTTCACTACAGACAGGTGCCATCACCACCACCACCACCACTCCACAGATCCTCTAATTGCAGACAGTTAGCACTGTCCCCACCACCACCACCACCACCACACATGCACAAGCATTCTCACTGCAGACAGACAGCACCACCTAAAGGCTTATGCATCCTGCCCTCCCAAACATGAAACTGTTGTTGATTTTGTCTTCCTGATGATAAACGGCAAGTGGTTAGGAGATTTCTTGACACTGCCTGTTTGCATACATACAAGAGAAAAGGGCTGGGCTCTTTGTATGAAATATATTTAGTTGTTAATACTAATCTTTTTTTCAAAGATATGCACTACCCCCCCCCCACACACACACACACTCTATCTCTCTCATGCAAGTTCACACATAGCTACTATTGATGGAATGATTTAATTCTCATTTTCTGTTTTCAAGTGACTCACAGCATAATTCTAGAAATCACCCTAATCTGTTGTTTCTCAACATTAACAAACCTTCCTTGCTTCCTAACTTCAATTTTCTTTTCTTTCTTTCTTTTTTGAACTAGGTAGTTATAGTGATGGTGATGATGGTATGAGCGTTAACAACCACAGTTGTTGCTGTCATGTGGTATTATGATTTGCTGTTTTTGAGCTGCCATAACACGTAGCTTTATTGTAATTGTCAATCTATCATCATTAGTATGAGAAAAGTGACCACCCATAGTTATAAATTAATGTTAATGCATGGGGCATTGAATGTGTTAACTAAAAATAAATATGCGCAGAAGTGATTGTGTGGTAAGAAGTTTGCTTTCCAACCTCATGGCTCATGTGTTCAATCCCACTGCATGGCACCCTGGGCAAATGTCTTCTATTATAATCCCAGGTCAATCAAAGCCTTGTGAGTAGATTTAGTTGACAGAAACTGAAGGAAGCCCTTTGTGTGTGTGTATGAATAAATAAATAAATAAATAAATATATATATATATATAATATATATATATATATATGACTTTAGTGGAAAGGGAAGAGGAAATCAGGTTTTATGGGTTAGGGGTTAAACTTTTACTGTATTCATCAGCATTAACATTTCACACTAAAAGTGTGCCATGTGAAGCTGTAGGATTTCTCCTTTAGCCCTTTAGCATTTAAACCAGTCATATCAGGATAAAGTATTCTACCTTTTTTTTATGTTCAAGCCAGACAGATCTGGCCCCTCACATCTACCCTACAATGTCATTGGAAAAAATTAACAATCACATCATTGAAAGCCACAAGATAATGCATGATTAATTCAAAAAGTGTGAATGAACAAGGATAACATTTGACAATCTGAATGCTGAAGGGGTTAACTCTCAAAATCAGTCACTAGAGTAGTTATCATTGATCCTATTGGTTTTCCACTCTTATCTCTCACTTTCTATCCACCTTCTGCCCATACCGATATTTCCCATCTAGCCACACCTCCACTCCTGTTCATCACTCAGTACAGTCACTTCGTCCCCAATATCTAAACCATCTGTACTACCACCTCCTGATTTACTGTCTGTATCAATTCTTATTTCATGAGGGTTTTTTCTCTGGTTACCAATCACTACCATCTTACATTTTCCCCAGACATTCCCTCCCACTCTTATGTAATTTCAAGGTAACCACATGTCTTCTCCATGGCAAGACTTTTCTACTTGTTCTTTGCATTTTTCCTCCTCTCCATCCTCTTAAATACTCTCTGCTTAATCAAAAAGACTTTCCCCTTTCACCCTTTTCTTGTTCTGTCCTGTCTTGCAAGTTACTTGGCAACCCCACTAGTGCTGGTGGCATGAAAAAGGCACCCAGTAAATACTGTAAAGTGATAGGCATTAGGAAGGTCATTCAGCCTTAGACACCATGCTAAAGCTGATATGGGACATGATACAGTTCTGTGGCTCACTAGATCCTGTCAAACTGTCCAACCTATGTCACCGTAGAAAACAGATGTTAACCCTTTCGTTACTGTATTTATTTTGAGATGCTCTGTGTTTCTTTCAATTACTTCAAATATAACAAAGAATTTAGTAAAATAACTTAGTTATCATTAAGCTAGTGTTACGAACATAAACTGTGACTAAGGTTTGGTGGAAGATTTTAATTCAAAACTCATGAAAACAAGGCATTTGTACTCAGAGCCAGAGCTGGTTTCAGCCGGGTTGGTAATGAAAGGGTTAAATGATGATGATAATATAGGACTTTTAGTTGTTGCTAAGCCATTGACCAATCCTAAATGAGCAGACCTGTGGACAAAGGAGTTTATTTAATCTATGACTCTCAACATTTTTTGAGGTGTTCTATGTTTAGATCTACATTATCCTGTCTTTTTCCATTTTAAGACAGTAGGGTGTGATTTGAGAGAGGCTTGGTTGCTATGTCAAACAAGTGTTACAAATTGAGTGCACTACTTCTGCTGCATCAGCATGTGTTGAGAAGCTGAAAGGAGGCGGGCATACTGTCATTATCTAGTATGGTAACCATGTTGCTGTCAGGTGTTTAGTGCATGTTCTTTCAGTTTTATCAATCAAATTTAGGTATGGTGCACAGCAACTATGCGTTGTGTGTGGTTTTCTTATGTAACTGCCAACTATTTTTTTTCCTATTGATTTTTCTTTGAAGATTTTCGTTGAGGAACTAAAAAAAAAAAAAAAGCCAAATTCTTATGTTACCTGTTTGTCTCAGCCATCTGAAATAAATTTGTAAACTTCTACTTTATATTTTTCTTATTCTTTATTGCTTTGCATACATTTTTCCATGCTAGCATAAGTAGGAGGGATTCTGTAAGTTTGAATATTTGCCTATTATTGGAGCAAATGTTTTAGTGTGTGTGTGTGTGAGTGAGAAAGAGAAAATGTTTGTCCTTTTTTACTACTAAATGCTCAACCATAAATAAGTTAAAAGTAATATGCTTAATGCAGAAAACAGCAAAAATCTAATTAGAAATATGTTGTGAGGGGGGAAAAAAACATTAACTCAGTGACTAATATCATTTTAATTATTTTAGCAACTTTGGACATCAAGCAAAGCATAGACTATAACATGAAATTGTAGAGTTGATATTTGTTGACTGTTTTATATGTTTTACTTTGTAGAAATAGTGCAATGCATGTAATAGATTTGGAAATTACAGCCATGTGGTCAGTAGTTTGGCATTTAACTCCTTCTCCTCTCTATTTTCTTTTCCTGGAGGCAAGTGTTACTCTCAGAGATTTGCTCTTCAGTGGAATTTTTGGAATTGTGTTTGATGAACCTATCACCTCACATATATTTCTATATGCTGAGTTCCTTAGATTTGAAACTACTGGCACTGGCTGTCAAGTAACGGTTGTGTAACGTCATCTTCACCACCACCGTTTTTTACATCCACTTTTCAATAGTGGCATGGGCTAGCCAGTACTTTTTGAGGCAGTTTATCATAGGATACCTTTTTTGATGTATCATTTAGTATTTCAAATTTTAATTCAATTTTATATTTCTTTCTGTGGTTTGTAAGTTGTTGCATTGCAATGTATAGCTTAATACATTGTAATGTATAATATTTTTAATAGTTACACTGTCCAAATCTCAGCAGGAAAGTAGAACTGTTTCTCTCTCTCTCTCTCTTTCTCTCCCTCCCTCCCCCTGCCCTCTCTCTCTGCCTCCCCCTCCCCTGCCCTCTCTCTTTCCCTCCCTCTGCTCTATCTCTCCCTCCCCTGCTCCCCCACTCTCTCAATTTTCTATTTCTAACATGGCTGTGTGGTTCAGAAGTTTGCTTCTCAACCACATGGTTTCAAGTTCAGCCTCATTGCATGGCTCTGTAGGCAAGTGTATTTTACCATAACCCCAACCTGACCAAAGCCTTGAGTGAATTTGTGTGTGTATGTGCACACAAATACATGCCTGTGTGTTTGTTTACATTTGTGCTTCTCCAAAACTTGTGAGCTATTAGGGTGTTGATGTTACCATCTCCCTTGTCAATGAATCATCCATTGGTTTGTGCCTTTGGAAATCTGTAAAGTAAGAGATCCTTTACTTGAACAATTGGTGAGAGTTAGCCACAGAAGGGTATCCAGCTCTTACACAATACCTATAATATATGTATGTAACCTGTGTTTACATGGAAGAAGTGGAAATAAAAAATAAACAAAAAAAGCATGTTTATGTACATTTTACAAGTAGTTTACACTAAAAAAACACTCCCTTCATTTACTTGTTAAGGTTATCTCTTGGCTATAATTTCTATAGAATATCTTTAGAGACAACCTTAACAAGTGATGTAAAGTGCATTGCTAACACAGTAGAACATGGTATTGACTTATAAAAGACGTTTAATATACTTTATAGTATACTAGCAGCTAAGCCTCTGTTTCACCTGGTCGGTTTGGATGATGTGGCTGTAAAACCTGCTCTGTGTAAGCATTCGACTTGTTTGGGCAAGCTTACGTTAAAAAACAATTTTAGAATGACTTTTTTCTGTCAAAACACTAAAAATAACTGACCAACAAAAAAAAATTAACCGAAATGTTAAGCAAACTAAGATGAACCATCCCACTTCCATTGCACATGCACACACACATGCACCCCCCTTTTACATACACACACACATATATTCACAAAGTTTAAACGCTCACCCCTTCCTTCCTTATTCATCTATCACCCCTTCCTTTCTCATTCATAAACACAAGAGTATTATTATAGTAGATTATCTCAGTAACCATGGGAGCTATGAAAAAATACCAAGCCCAGCATCACCAGCAGATCATTCTACATATCTGTAATTTTTCATGCAATTCCACTCAGCCGTTTGACCATAAATTCCAAGACAAGAAAGAATCGCCCATGTCAAATTTATATGTATAGATTATGGTTGCATAAAGAAATACCGTGTCCCTACAAGTCATTAATAACTTTCATCTACCGTAATAATGTTGAAGAGTAATAATACAATGTAGTTGGGTAACCAGAGGCAAAGTTATAAATTCTGAGGAACTTGATTTTGCTGAGCAATAAATAAATGTCTAAAATAAATTTAATATAAAGAAACACAATTAAATATAAAATAAAACTCAAATAAAAGCCAAGATAGAAGCAATAAGAATATTATTGTTAGCTAGCTACTCTTATCCCCTTACTATTATCTAGTCAGATTATATGAAGATTAGATTGCAGCTAAATCCTCTCGTCTATCTTTTCTGAAGAAGAATATATTGGGAATTTTTACCCACTTCCTTATCCTCCTGCACCACTACCCCAGTAATCTGTTGAGCTCAGAACTATTTCTATTGTCTGTAGCTTTAATATACGTCTGTGGTAATTGTATGATAGCTGAGAGCTTTCTAGCCTCTTTGGGAGAGAGTGATGATGGGAGGCAGTGGATGAGATGTATGCATGATGATTGTATTGCATTATGTATGGGCAGATAGCTTCTTAAGTGACTGAAATCTAATGCAGGTCAAAGACTGAAAACTATTGTATCTGAATTAGAGGGAAGAGAGAAAGAAAAAAAAACTTGTTTGTGTTTGTTGGAGGAGAAAATATACTTTTATTGATATATAAAACATTATTTCATAATTACATGTCTGATAGCATGTGTTGCTAAATTTATTTATGGATAATGATTTCCAATTGTTACTGATATGAAGATAAAAAAAGATTGTGTGTGTGTCTTTGTGTGTGTGTGTGTCTTTGTGTGTGTGTGTGTGTGTGTGATATGTATATAAAGAGCATTGTCATACAGAAGTACAAAAGCAAATAATGAAGACTGTGTACTTCTAACAGTGTGAAAAGGGAAGTCAAGTTACCATTATGTATTTCAGGCACAAAGGCCCATCATCAGAAGTGCCTGAAATATATAAAGGTTACTTTCTCTTCTGCATTGCAAGCTTTCTGTCTTCATGTTATTCTACTATACATGTGTATACATACATACACATACATGTCCACATACACAAAGACTGTACAAAGTATATATAGTTAAATTTATTTATTCAAATATATGTTCCAATACACTCTCTTTTAGAAACAAAACCAAATCTCTGATGGAGGAGAGAAATAGCTGAGTCACTCAACCATCAGTATATTACAGACAGCTATTTTATTACACCTGGAGTGATCAATAGCAAAAGCAAATCAGACTTTAACCCGTCTCATTCTAACTCACCTAAAACTGTCCCTGGTTCTGCGATGCAAAGTGCCTATTTTGAAGTGATCTTAATTAAAACCATCAAAATTTCATGTTTCAAACTCTTTAAGGACAAAGCTATTTTATTAAATTCTCTGTTATTTTTAGAATTAAGTGAAATAAAGTGTATTTCAACAGAAATATGCTCACAAATGGTTAACAACAGATGTCTTTAGCACCAATTTGAGACAAGAAAATAATAAGGCTCTTTGATGAATCACAAACCAGATATCTTATGCTTGCCACGGGACAACTACATTTCCAGTTACTCTACAGAGTGTCTGGCATTCCACTTTTTCAAGTTAGATAATGATCATCTAAGCAGTTAATTGGAATCTCATATAAGTTTCTGCATATTGAAAATGGCTTCACCACTTTTGTGTTGAATGCTGATCGCAAATGTCCATTTAATATTTGCTTTCTTCATAATATGTCTTAGAATTTTCTGATAGAATAAAAAAATCAATACTTTTTATGATTATAAATTGAATATTGGTTTTGAATATTTGTTGTCCCTACATGTACATGTGAATTTATGTCTGTACATGCACAAGTTCTTGTATACAGAAGTATATAATTATTTTCACTAGTCAAGGTGTTAAACCAATATGTTTTGCTTTCTCAGTTTGCAGAAGGGGAATATTGTTGATTGAATTAACCTGACTATATTGCTGGATGCTCATACAGAACAGCATAGTTCTTTACATTATTTACATCTGACGGATATTTGTTCTCATCTTGTTTGTTGTTAATACCTTTCGGTTAATATACTCTCCAGCCTTCATCAGGTGTCTTGGGGAAATTTCAAACTTGGCTTCTCATTCCTAAGGTATTTTACAATGTTGTTATTATATATTATTGAGGTCACTGCTTGGAATTGAACTTGGAATATTGGGGTTAGTAGTCTGTGCTCTTAACCTACAGGCATATGGTATGGTGGTTAAGAGCACAGGCTACTAATCTCAAGATTCCGAGTTCGATTCCAAGCAATGACCTGAATAATAATAATAATAATAATATTTAAAAATCCCTTAGGAATGAGAACCCAGGTTTGAAATTTCCCCAAGACACCTGATGAAGGCTGGAGGGTATATCAGCTGAAATGTGTTAACAAACAGGATGAGGACAAATATTTGTCAAATGTAAATAATATACATAATTCCTCATCTCTTAAATATAGAACCATAGCATAGTTCTTATTCACACAAGAGTCTTTATGGGGTCAATAAATCTGCTAGAAAAAAGCAGCTACATCATCCATAAATTACTGCATACAGTTATCGAAAGATTTGTTTGATATCTACACTGATATCTCCGAAATTATTGAATCAAGAAATTTTTTTTTTTTTCCTTTAAAGATTATTACTAAGAAAAATTTGAAGAAGAAAAAATTTTAATTTTACAAAGTTATTTGGAGAATAAGTAATTTTCTCAGCTGTGTTGCAACATGTTAAATATTGAATGAACTGCAGATTGTCTGGCAAAAAATAAAACCAGTTATACCAAGAATGAAGTGCAACAAAGATAACTTTACTTTTTCATTAAAATTGAGTGAAATAGTGCTTCTAATAACGTAACTGAACTGGATGGGATGTGCAGTGATGGTCATTCTACATGGGTTATCTTTGTTGTGTTCTGTAATACTGGCAGTGCTGTAGAGGTTTGTGAGTGTGTGTCTGTGTATAAATGTTGTACTTATTGTATTCATTATACATGTTATATTTGTTGTTGTTGTTGTTTATCCATAAGCAGTCCTATGATCAATGGCATTCAGTTTATGACCTTGTATTATTTTCTGGAACAGAGTATCTAGGATTGTTTTTATCCAATGCTTGCTTTCTTTAAGACAGTAGAATAAGACTGGAGGGATATTTGGCTGCTGTTGCTAGCAAAATGAAGTGACTGTATAGAAATTAAGTTATTGTAATACTGATAGTGTTGTGGTATGGGCTGTGTAGGACAGTTTGCAACATGTGCACATACGCTACTGGTGGTGTTGTGTTTTTGGTGTGTATCTGTGTGTATTTTATCTAACATTGGGAGATGTGATCTTGGTTTCTAGTGCATATCTATGCATTGTGTGTACTGTGCTAGAACAGGGGGTGTTTGGATAATGATGGTGGGTGGATTTGTGCTCAGACTAGCGAAGCAAAGTAAACATCTGCAGAATGTTGTCTGTTTTTTGAGGTGATGTTTCATTGGCAACATCTAAGGTTTGTTTATTTGTTTGTGTGTATGTGTATGCATGCATGAGAGAAGGAGAGAGAAGAATGTTAGGAAATGTTTTGTAGGTGAGAAGTATAAGGGTAGGTGGCTGGAAGAAGACATACATACTAAGATAAATGTTATAAAACAGTGTATTTGTAGGTGTGTCCTTAGGGAAGAGAGAGAGAATGTGTGTGTGTGTGGAACAGTATCTAAGTAATTTTGGCCTATGATCAGCACATTATCAAATACTTCTTGTAATAAACACTTCAAGCTAGATCAGACAGGAAGCTTGTTTACTTTAGATGGGAGATAGAAATCTTTAGACTAAACCATAATATTTGGAAAATTTCTTCTTAACCCCCATGGGTAAATTCCATTTTTAAATTGTGATTGCTTCAGTAATTTGTGTGGAAGGAAAGGGGTGTATTCAACATTTTAACCTTGTATTACACTTTAGATACATTTTCGATGTAGTAAACATGCGAGTTTGATGAAATATAATAGTAATTTTGGTTTCTGATCCAGGCACAACATAGTTCAAGGGCTGATATTAGATTTCTTGCTAGTCCTTGTTTATTAAAGTATTTTGGATGCTGATATTGTTACCCATATTGTATTAGAGTACAAGCCAACTATAGTACAAGCCAGTGTAGAAAATAGTATATTGTTGCTTGATCTGCTTGATTAAACAGCCAAATGAGATTTAATCCACACTGTCTGAAAAGATGGAGGATATATTGGGTACTGGATACTCAATCTGAGAAGATGGAATGGTCATTTCTGAAATACCTTTGATCATAGTTCTGCTCAATTAGAGTGAAACAACAACAAAAAAATAATTTGTTTCACTGTAGATATTGTTCATAAGAATTATAGTATTATATAATTTGCATAGATTTTATTATGTCTATAAACATGGATTATGGTTAAGAAGTTTCCCTTCAAAACTGTGATTTTGGGTTCTGTCTCACTGCAAGGCACCTTGGACAAGTGTTTTCTATTATAGCTATTTGCTGAAAAGTGTCGTATGATTGAATTTGGTAGATGGAAACTATGTGGAGGTCTTTTATGTGAGTGTGTGTGTGCATCCATCAATGCATGCGTGTGTGTGTGCGTCCATACATCTGTGTGTGTGTGTGCTTCCCATTATGTTAATGCAACTTAACAATCAATGCTGGTCTATTTTTGTTCCCTTAATTTAGCTTTACAGCAAAAAAAAATAGGTTGATAGAATATGTACCAGACCAAAAAAAAGAAAACACTGGAATCAATTTGATCAGTTACACCTGCCAGTGGTGCTCCACATGGCAGCTGTCCAAAAGATTAACAATTATAATTATGTTTCGCTTTTGTATTTGATTTGCAAGGTTCTTGATGTGAAATAATGTTGAATCAAATTTTGTTGTCTTGGGAGTGACCCATGACTCTCTACTCACTCTGTGAGTAGTGTCAATGGTCTCTGAAAAGGTGAATAACAATGCAATAAATTTGATGGACAAACAAAAAATTGATTATTTAACCAATGTGTTAAACAAATTATCAGTTATTTACTTGGTGAGATATTTAACCAAATGACTAATAATAAGTAGAATTGAACTTGCGCATGTGTTGTTATTATTGGTATAATGACTCTCCCAAGACAGCAAAACATTATTAATTCCATGTAGTGGTACTGACTTGACACTAGTATTAAAAACATTGATTATGATGAAGGAAGTACAGGACTGTTTGAGAAGGATCCTGCAGATTTGGGGATTTGGTATTGTTATCAACCATGAGCGAAAGGATTGTAGATGATGAAATCATTTTGGTATTGGAAATGGATTAGCCCTGTATATTTTATAAGCCTGGATCAAATATCGCCTGGCAGTCAGAAAAAAAAAATAAAGTAAAAAGAGCAACAAAATGAAAAAATAATTAAAATTATCTAAGGCTTAGATCTTGAGGCAGACATCACAGGGATAATCTTAAGGGAGAAACATCAGAGATAATTAGAACTGGGTGAAATGAGTATTGGTAATTCTCACTTGCAGTGTTGTCTTATGTGTGATGTAAAGCAATAACGAAAAAATTAGTTTGCTTTGTTTTGCTCTATTTAGCTTGGTGAGATTTACTTTGTTATTGCCATGACTGGATTAAGTGAATGTAATGACAATCTTTGATAACATGTGCTGCTAATAATAATAACAATAATAATAATAATAATAATTTCAAATTTTGGCTCAGTGCTAACAATTTGAAAGGAGGGGGTAAGTCGATTACATTGATCCCAGTGTTCAACTGATACTATTTGATCGACATCAAAAAGATGAAAACCAAAGTTCACCTCGGTGGGATTTAAACTCAGAAGAGACAGAATAAATAGCGCAAGGTATTTTTTCTGGTCGAGAAAATGTAGCCAGGAAAAAATTTCTGGAAATTTGTAAATGTGAGAAAAAAAAGATGGCTGAGCGGGTGGGGGAAGTATTTTGTAGCAAAATGGAATAGAGGCTTTTTATAATTTTTTTTTTTTTCCATGTGATTCTCTGCAATTGAATGCTTAGAATTATGAAGCACCACATGGTTAGGAAACCACATGATTGCGAAGCAAACTCCTTGACCATACAGTCATGTCTTTGCCTATCTCACCAATATAAAGGATCTAGGCTAACTAGATAATTTCAGTTTCTCTTTTGATTGATCACTCTTACTCTGCCATATGGCTGAATGGCTATAATTTTGAACTACAATACTAATTTATAGGTCTTAAATTCATCTTGTGTTTTGACTAATGCATTTGAGTATCTGTCTTATTTCATTACACTTCTAGGAGTAGGCATCATATTCCCTAAGAGTGTTACTTTAACCCTTTCATTACCGACCCGGCTGAAACCGGCTCTGAATACAAATGTCTTGTTTTCATAAGTTTTGAATTAAAGTCTACTACCAAACCTTAGTCACAATTTATGTTCCTAACACTAGCTGAATGATAACTAAGTTATTTTACTAAATTCTTTGTTATATTTTAAGTATTTGAAAGAAACACTGTGTATCTCAAAATAAATACAGTAACAAAAGGGTTAAGAAAGGCTTGAGAAGTATCTCTGGTCTACTTGATGTTATGAAAGCTTGTATCAGCTATGACAAGCAAAGAAGGAGCTTTTATGTAGTTGCTCAACTTGCTAGAAATAGCAGCCAAATCTCCTTCACATTGCATTCTGCTGTGATACACGCACACCTTCATATTGGTGTGTGTTTGCGGCATTACCAAAATGCCTTTGATCATAAGTGTGCTCAATCAGGGCTGATCTAGGGCTAAACAGCAGCCACAACAACATAACAGCAGGCTAGCAAATAGGTGTTACAGTAATTGTAATATCATTAAAACAATTTCTTTTATTTCATTAATAACCAGTCACTTTTTTCAATTCCCATGAGATAAGCCTTTCTTGAAAGCTAACTTTATGCATCCAATGGACCGTAAAGCTAACAAAACAGGTGGCCAGCTAGTTAATTTAGTTAACATTTACGTGGTTAAGTAAACAAGTGGCTGTTTAGATAACTGTATTAATGTTTGTTTTTGTTTTATTTTCTCTTTCTTCCAAGGTTTGAATACCAATAAGGTGAAGATTATTTTGACATAGGGGGTTGTCACAGATTCTTAGCAGCATGTTACTGTAACAGCAGTGCAAACATAACAACTAATTACAGATGAAAAGTTTTCTGTTAATAGATATTGTATATTTCAGGAAAACGCACATCAAATAGAAGACTGTTTTTCAAATTCCTTGTGCTCAGCAATGCATTTCTTTCGTACTGTTCAGATGCCAACTTGATGCTATTATGGAAATCTAAATAGAAGAAATAACACTATCTATAATAATGGTTTCTAACTTTGGCACAACACCACAAATTTGTAGAGAAGAGGCAGTCATTCAAATCAACCCCAGTATATAGCTGGTACCTATTTTTTTTTTATCAGCAGAATTAGAACTCAGGACAGAAAAACAGATAAGATGCCACTAAGTTTTATCTCTGGCATGCTAAAGATTCTGCCAGCATACCACCTTATACCCTCAATAATAATAATTGAAATAATCTTTTTGTTTATTGTTGCCACAATTAGGTAGGTATTTTAAGGGTAGGGTATTGTTTACTTCATTAACCTTAGCACTTGACAGGTATTTATTTATCAACCACAGAAAGATAAGCAAAGATCTTGGTAGGATTTGAACTCGGAACATATAATCAAATAATGCAAGGCATTTCGTCATTTGTCACTCTATGAATTCTGTCATTCACTACTCCAGATAATTATAAACCATTATCATGATGAGTAATAAAAATAATGTTTTGTAACTTGGGTGGGGGTACAGGGTGAGGAGTAGCTTATTGAATATATGTCTGTACATTGATGGTGATTATGTGGGGTGGGGGTTTAACTGTGAGAGAATGATAGGCAATGAATTGATAGGAGTTATAGCTGTTGTTTAACCCAAGGTCAAGTCTGATAAAAAAAACAAAACAAATTCTGTGTCCATCTGTCTTTTTTCTTTTTTTTCTTCTTTTTAGAAGTGTATTAGGCTACATTGTCCAACATAACCTTTACCTACTTAAGATATAGGATTTGATTTGAAGGTATTTGGTTGCTATTTCTAGCAGGTTCAGTGACCATGTAGAGGCTCATAATGGTATTTTAAATTAGAATGCATAGGGTTGTAACTAAATATTACAAAATATTTAAGTATTTAGTACACTCTGCTATTCCACTGCTCGTTTGTCTTTTTGTTATATTTATATTTGATTATGATGCAGTTGTTGCTTAGCCTTCACCACACAGATTGTGTGGGAGCTAGATTATTAAACTTTGCTTACATTGTTATGTTCTCAACTAGGGCTAATAACTCTGTTTACCTTGTTCATGTGAGTCAATTCAACATCTTTCATAGCAGGTGGATTCAACACTTTGTAGTTAGAAGCAGAAGAGGAATCCAGTTGTAAAAATAATTGCCCTGATAAACCTATCTTACAACATGGTAAAGCGGGTGTAAAGAGAAAAATGGGGGGAAAAAAATGCACAAGTGAAAAATAGGTGTTAAATAAAAAAGAAACAGCAAAGGCGGGAAATGTTGTTGTTGTTATCATTATTACGTGGCTAAACAAAATGCTTTGTGGTATTTCTTTTAGCTTTACATTCTGAGTTCAAATTCCACATAGGTCAAATTTGCTTTTATATCCTTTCAGAGTTGATAAAATAAGCACCAGTTGAGCACTGGAATAGTTATGATTGACTTCTCTGCTCCTCAAAATTGCTGGTCTTGTTCCTATAATAGAAAGAATTATTATTACAAGCATTTTTAAAAATTCTGTTTATTTACAATTATTTTTATATATTTTATATATTTCGTTTATTTGCTTCTATCTAAATAACTTAGTAGCAAGTAATACCTGGCTTTGTTTTGGGGTTTATACTGTTTCAGAAAAAAAGCTACCTAGCTTTTGAGCTTCATGAAAAGATGTGCCCCTATGCAAAATTTCAGATACTTATGTGCAAAACTATGGCTTACTATTTGAATGATACATACAGAACATACATTTTATACATTCACTTTTATGTATTAAGATGATAATGCAGCCATTTTAATAGGGTTAAGCCTTAGTAACATCGGATTTGCTTGCTAAATACAAATGCAATTTGTAGTGAGGATAGTTTTGTGTGGTGGTTGTAGTGGTGGGTTGGTTAACTCTATGAATAGTGGATGGCTGTATGAAGAGTGTTTGCTTTTAGAGCAGTGAGGTATATTTGTCTCTGTTAAATGTATGTGTTTGTTGCATGTTTGGCAATTGGTGGTGGTATGCATGTTTGTGAATGGTTATGTATTATTGATGCTTACATGTCTGTGATGGTGGTGGTGGTGTCTAAATTTATTAGATTACTGTTTGCCTATTATGTTTTATCTTGAACTTTGCCTGTTAGTTGTTTAGCCCTAGGTCAATCCTGATCAAACGTTTCAAGCATTATATCCTTTTAAGCATTATATATTTCACTTTGTTTTATTATATCTCAGTTGATTTGCTGTTTTTTCCTATCTAGGATTGTAGCCTTTCTTTCTAAGGTGATAAAAATGTAATTTGAGGAAAGTTTTGTTGATATTTCTAACAGATAGTGGGGTCAGGAGTTGTTCATCACTGACTTACAAGACTTCAGTTTCCTTTTTGCTTAATAATGCTGATAATGTTGGACAAGAGGTTCCCCATAATGCTATAATGCGACTAAACCATTCTTTCAGGCTTACTCAGCTACTCCTTGAACTGTTTGACTGTATGGACAATTAGTTCCTGATCAATTACTCCCTGTTCAGTTACTCCCAGAACAGTTTACTCCTTCAGCCATTCAGTTACATCATACTTTGTGTTTAGTGTAACACATTAAAGCCAAAGATAATTCCTTATCATTTAACTTCCTAGAAACCGTTTCACATTATCAGTTATTCAGGTTTGTTAGTTTATTTAGAGCTTTTATTGCTTCCTACTAATCCTGATAACATACATATTTAAGGCTTTAGATCAAAACCACTTATCTATTGTTGGTTTTGTTTTTTCCATGTCTCTAGTTAATTTTCTTAATACACTTTTCTACTTTTAAATCAATGTGGGTTTATTTATTTAATTATATTAGCTGTGACATTCAGATTTTACTGGCAACAGTGATTAAGCTGAAGTATTATTACAGCAGCTTTTTTGGTTTGCCTTTCTTCTTTGGATAAGGTATATATTTCTGCTTGCCTCAGACTATCTAGCTGATAACAGCTACTACTATGATTTCTGCTTTTCTGAACTTGTTTGTGTACCAATCCAACATAAACCTATTTATTTGCTCCCTGTTTTTTTATAATAAATAGTAATAAGTTTATAATATACAGCACTTAGGTGCATTACAAATCATTGGAAAAGGGTAAAAGAAAGGATAGAAAGTAGCAATAAGTCAAGAAAGCTAGAAATGATAGCCAATAACTGCTTGAAGACAGCAACAGGAACAGTTGTTAGTAAATTTTAAAGAATACAGTATCCTGACAGTTAACAACTGGCATAGGTAGTTTATTCCATGTTTTGGCTATCCTAAGCATGAGACTATGTTTCTGAAAGTCATGGCAGCTGTAGTTTTTTGATTTTATATGCATGTCCATCATGGGTGGCAGAGATACTGAATTCAAAAAGGTGGCCAAATTTGTTGTTAGAAAGATGGTGGATAATTTCATGTGCCTCTCTCAATGGTCTGAGAAGCATTATCCTCCACTCTGTCTCAAAATGCTACTTCCAGTCAATTTCTTCCATAGCTATGCTTAGGAATAACTCACTCTATTGATATTTTTTTTCTCTCTGAATCATCAGCTGTACTAATCTCACATAATTATCACTATCCTCAATTTAGGAAAGTCTGTAAAGGCTATGGGTACTTCTGGTGACCTTATTAGACATGACTGTTAATT
Source organism: Octopus sinensis (assembly GCF_006345805.1). NCBI lineage: Eukaryota > Metazoa > Mollusca > Cephalopoda > Octopoda > Octopodidae > Octopus > Octopus sinensis. The sequence continues at coordinate 42,153,015 of NC_043007.1, forward strand.
AAAAATATTGGTCTCATCAAAATTTGATGATTATTTATTGAAAAGTCAGATGTTTAACTATGAAAACAACACTTGTTTCAAAACAAATCAACAAAGAAGTTGCTACATGGTTACTTGGCATGCTGGGAATGGCAATTTTAGAAACAGTAAAATAAAAATGACACCTTAAAGCCACCAGTAGTAGGATATGAACTAAATGAATTATGCTTTCTGCTGCAGTCTTGAATCAGATTGTTGCAGCAATAAACTTTCTTAAAAACCATCTGCTTAAAGCATGAAATGGTATGAAAGCTATTTCCATTTCAGCTTGTTAACCCTTGTACTACATGTTATTAATAATTCTTGGTACTATAAATACTACATTCTTATGAGAAGAAAACAGCAATGTTGAAGGGATTTTTTTTACATTTGAATGTTATTATCTGTAAGAATTATGATACATGGTTGTTGATGAGTAATTATTTGTGTATGTGTGTGAGTATGTATGTAAGTAAGAAACTAAATTTTCTTCACAAAACATGCACTCCCACTTGTCTTTATTACTTAGAAGAACAAGGTCATGCCTAGTGATTCTTTTTAGGATTGCCAAGACTGAAAGTACAGAGGCAAAGTTATTCTCAGATTAAAAACTTGACCCAAATGCTTGCAATAAAGCAGATGCTGTTAAAGGCACCCACAAACTAGGTTATGGTGTTAAATAAGATGAAAAAAAAAACAAACCAATGAATTTTTTTTTTTTTTTGCTGCATATTGATCATTTTGGCATTATAGGGTTAAATTCAAGTTAAGCATTTAGAATATATTTTGCCTTAAGTCCCAGCTGTTTATTTTAGGAATATATGAACTCATTACCCTTCAGTCCATAATGTATCACATTTTCACACCAATGTTGCTTATTTTATTGATTTCATACTAGAAATTCCCAATGGAAGATAAGTTTTGACAGAATCATTGTTGAACTATTCAATCCACAAAAGAGATTTTTGCTAAAAAGCTGAACATGTCTCAAGTGTCTTTAAACAGATAACACAGTGATAATTTGTTCAGTTGTTTAATTTGTTGTTTAGTTTTGTTTTCCTTGACTATATCTGTTTCATTTTATTTATTTATTTTCCTGAAGCACAAATACCATGAGTGCTTTGATGCAATTGCAAACTGATTTCTGTGCTTTGTGGACAACAGTAGTTAAACATTTTTTTTTCCCTTTTTGTACTATTTTAATTCAGCTGCTTTGTTCCTTTAGGATGGCATTGGTGGTAACCTGCTGCGATGTCACTATATGCTTCCTGTATTTAGTTGTATTGAAGCAGCTTTACTCAGAAGCTTAAAAGTATTTTCTCTTGGAAACATGGCAAAGAGCATCTTCTTGCTTCTCTGCAAAACCAGAATCTCCATGGACCAATCTTTCCAGCAGCTGCCAGTCTACCAATGTGTAGTTATTCATATTAATGTAGAAATAAAAGCTTCAGATTATTAAGGAGAGAGCAAGATGAATGAGATGGTGTGCTGTTCATGCCTTTCTCAAAAATATTTTTTAATGCAGGTGATGTTAAATTGGCATTGAAACTGTTGACATTAGGGACTCTTGTTTAGTGATAGTGTTTTCTCCTTATCTGAGGTACTTTCCAGATAAAACATTAACTACATAGGTGCAGGTGTGGCTGTGTGGCAAGAAGCTTGCTTCCTAATCACATGGTTCCGAGTTCAGTCCCACTGCATGACATCATGGGCAAGTGTCTTCTATAGCCTCAGGCTGACCAAAGCCTTGTAAGTGGAATTGGTAGTCGGAAACTGAAAGAAGCCTGTTGAATATGTGTTTGTGTCTGTCTCCACTACTTGACAATCAGTGCTGGTGTGTTGAAGTCCCCATAATGTAGCAATTTGGCAAAAGAAACCAATAGAATTAGTACCAGGCTTTAAAACAAAAAAGTACTAGGGTTGATACATTCAACTAAAAAAGATTGTTCAGGGTGGTACCACAGCATGGCCGCAGTCTAAGATAAAAGATATGCTGCTTTCAACTAGTTTGATCACTCCTCAGTCTTGAAAGAATAAAGGTTTTCATTTACGGGTCACTGCTTCATGTCACCAGACTAATTTTATTCATGATACTCTTGCAGTTAAGATATTGATGAACTATAGGCTTCATGGCTGTGCATTCAAATCTTATTCATCTAGTCACTGTATTCTTTTTTTCTGAGCAAGGCACGAGACTGCTTTCTTTAATCTGACTGCCCAGTTGGCTGAAAGGGTTCTATACTTAATTATTAGTTGAATGATTTGATGTAGAAAAATAATTAAGTACACCCCAACTATTCAAAACAATTTTAAAAACAATTGAGCAAGCAATATACAAGCAACTAAATTTGTAAAAGCCATCCATCCTATTCTTAATAACATGAAATAAAACAAAAAACGAAAGAAAAAGAAATCATTAAAAAAAAAAGGAAAATGAAAAAATTAGATTAGTTATTTGATAGACTGATCTATTTAATTTCAGAGAATTTTCTGTTCTTATAAGAACATCCTGCTTTAATATTCTATCCAATCAAATCTTCTAGCATCGTTTCTATCATTACACCTTCCTGTGAACTGGAAAATATTACCAAAGATAAAAAGAAAATTGTTACTCTTAGATGACTTCTATCATTTTGTTGTTGTTGTTTGAATCTCCATGGCAACAATATGCAATTCTTCCTATTTTTTTCTTTCTTTCCTACAACTTTTCTCATGTTCTCTCCTTCTCCTACTATTTCTTATTCTCTTCATTCGTTTTCCCTTTTCCCCCATTTTTTCTATTTTCTTCCCTTTCCTTCGTCTCTCCTTTTTATGTTCATTTTTTTTCTTTACATTATTTCTCCTCTCTCTATCTCTTTCTCATCTTTATTTCTTTCGCTCCTCTCTCTTTCCTTTCCACCTTTATTTAAATCTAAATATTTATAGACAATCCAAATATCATTGGTGGGGATAATGCTAAGAATGTCTAAACACACGCACACATGTATTCTTGGCACTGAGGATATTTTGGTTGCCTATATATATATATATATATATATATATATATATATATATATTATATATATATATATATATATATATATATATATAGAGAGATAGATAGATATAGATAATTTAAATTAGACATTCCTTTTCTTCTTCCTGTAAGATCAGGTCAAGTGGTTTAGACTTATTGATTTTGAATGAGGTTTTTTTTGTTATTTTGAAATGTCTTACAAATTATACATCCTATAATTAGACACACGCTAATCTATAATGATTGGCAAAGTTGTTCTTAATACTTTCCACAGGTTCTGTTAACCACAATGTTTTGTCACTGCTTGTGGCAGAACTGAGGATTTGTTAGCACTTGTAGTAGAGAGCTGGCACTATGTACTAAAAAAATTAGACAATTACCTAAATTATTAAAATCTGGAAGATACCACTCAAATTCTAAGTAACTTAGGTAACATTTCTTAAACCTCATAAAAAAAAACAAAAAATAATAAAAATTATAAATAAAGCTGGTGTGGTCACTCCTAGGATAGAATAGGGGAGGACAGAGGTGAGGGGAAACGAGGGTTTTTTTGCATATGATTTAGTGTGAAACAACTTAAATTTTTCCAGGAAACAGGTTTCTTGGATTATATCTGCAATCATAAAACTACAATTTTCTTGCTAGCAAGTTGATTATAATTTCTTGACTGTATTCTTCTTTCTAGCTGGTGCAAGAAGGGGTGACGGTTGGAGGGATTATCAAAGTGGGTGCACACTGTAGGGCTAGCAGAAGGAATTGTACACACTGTTGGGCTGGTTTAGGTGTTTGAATACCCTGACACCAGTCCCAAGTTGAAGATTTGTCATAGCTTGTGATAGGAATAAGGGTTTGTCATAGTTTGCAATAGGAGTAAGTATTTGTCACAACTCATATGATTGGAATTATGTTGCCATTTGTGAAAGGACTGGAAATTAATCCTAGTTTGTCTGGATTGAGAATTTGCCTTAGCTTTAGTCAGAACACAAAATGAAGCAAACTTATGGTCAGAAATGTTCCAACCATTGCCAGCCTATTTTTTTTTTTTACCCCCTCCTCTCATAGTGCATTTAGGACTACATTAACCCGTGTCAAATAGATCTTCTTTTGTTTGCTGAAATCGAAGTGTGTCACTCAATGTTTTTTTGTTACAGTTTTCACTGACTTCACTGTTTTGTCACCACCATGCTGTAGTTTTCATCATCACAATTTAAGCCATATAGTAATTGCATTTTTTTCCTAGTAAATTCTAGATAAACTGCAAAGAAATTTTTATTTTTGAAGTTCACTCTTAAATTTCTGAGATATATCTATTTTGAAAATATCTCCATTTAAAAAAAAAATTTTGTTCGTTTATATATAGTTGAGTCTAACTTAGGCAAATACATAGGCGCAAAGATACACGTACATACATATGTACATCATATAGACATATATCGTTCGTACCTATGTAATACATAATACATACATTGTACGTACATAAGTTGTATGTGCATACTTACGTTGCACGTACAATAAGTATATACTTACAAAAATATACATAACTATGAATACTATTAAGGCCTAAAAATTGCCTGTAGCCATCCTAGAGAAATCTCAGCGTCAAGTTTCTTAAGAAATTTAGTTAAATATACTTGAATGAATTCGAACAAAAGTTGCCTGATGTCTTGTCTTGTCATTTTTATTTGTCAATGTTGATGGACAAAAAGATGTTTGTTGGTTTTAGTGAGTATATAATTACGCGTATATTTATATACAGACAGTAGTGATTATAACCACATCCTCCCTCTTATTTACTGTTACTATCATCATAGCCATTATCGCTATCATTATCGCCGTTGTAATCTTCGCTGCCACCACCATCATCGCAATCGCTACCCGCCACTATCATTATTGTGTCATCGTAAGCACCTTCGTTATAATCGCCTCCTCCACCACAATCGTCTTAACGTCGCCTCTGCCATCGATGTAATCGTCAGTGCTACTCACTCCCTTCTTCTGATCCTTTCTTAGAAAGAGATAAGATTAGTTATTTCAGTAAATTTAATTTTTATTTCTTGACATTTTCTTCCCTTTTGTTTACCCGGGTTGGTGTCCTTGACATGCTGAATGTACCCGATATATTTGGGATGCTATAAATGTTGACAGACGATTAGAGTCGAGGCAATATGCGTTCCTGTAGAGGTTGTTGTCAATTAGCTCCTGAGCAGTGGTTGCGACCATCCGGTACTTTTTTCCCCGACATTGGGTATTTAGAGAAGCAGGCCGCATGAGACATCTCCAGGCGAGCCGCCCTACTAAAAGAAGCTTGAAGGTAATTTTTGTTTTGTTGGTGTTCCATTCAGAAAGTCCTGTGAGCCGCAGTTTACTCATAGCTGATTTTGAACCACATTATCTAATGTGTTATTTGTTTCTTTTTCCTTTATTCTTTATTAAGCCAATAGGAAAATTATCTGGCGGAGATTTGGCTACTATTTCTGGCAGGTCGAGCGACTACGAGAGAGGCTTATTTCATGGGTTTAGTTATCATCAGCAGCATTGTTGTATTTTGGGTTACTGTCAATGTTGTAATTCCAAAGTGATCAATCAATCCTGATGTATGTCGAGGGTGTGTGGATATGTGTGTGTTCGTGCGTACGTGTGTTTACCTGAGGGTTTATTTTTATTTTGTGGATTGCTGCTGTAAGTAGTAGCTAAATTGCTTTACTTAATAACACCAGCAACAACATCTTTTTGAATCAATTACCAATCAATAAGCTATCCTTGGCTTTATAAACTCTGCATCAAATCCTCTTGTCGAAAAGCCGGCGCTTCGTTCAAAATAATTGTTATATAACTTATAATTGCATTCATTGTTTACTGGCCACTCGCCAGTATAGTTGTGTCACGGCTAAGGTGATGCCCCACTTGTTTTCTGGTACGGTAGATTTATACTACTACCACTACTACTATGACATACCATTATGCATCTACATTGCTGTCTTCAAAACCCTTTGATTGATTATCGGTACGTGCTAATTTGTTGTCTCTAAGTTTTGTTTTCAGTTTTTTTTGTTGATAACTTTTCAAACTGTTTTCAGTTATTTGGACCGTAAGAGAACTTAGTCAAAATCACGTAACCCAAGGTTTGTTGTTATAACAGTATATTGTTGTCATACTTCATTTCGCAAGACATTCGAACTTCTTTCAAACTTCTTCCTTTTGATGCACGCATCACTTTCCAACGTACGTACTTCAGATACATTTTTTTCAAACGTACGTACTTCAGATACATCTCTTTCAAACATATTTCCTTCAGATGCCAGCATCTTTTTCGAACGCGCTTCCTTCAGATGCACGCATCTCTTTCAAACGTACTTCCTTCAAATGCCCGCATCTCCTTCAAACGTACTTCCTTCAGATGCCCGCATCTCTTTCAAACGTACTTCCTTCAGATGCCCGCATCTCTTTCAAACGTACTTCTGTTAGATGCCCGCATCTCTTTCGAACGTACTTCCTTCAGATGCCCGCATCTCTTTCAAACGTACTTCTCTTAGATGCCCGCATCTCTTTCAAACGTACTTCTCTTAGATGCCCGCAACTCTTTCAAACGTACTTCTCTTAGATGCCCGCATCTCTTTCGAACGTACTTTCTTCAGATGCACGCATCTCTTTCAAACGCACTTCCTTCAGATGCATACCTCTCTTTCAAACGTAATTCTTTCAACCATAGTTCTGTCAGATGTATATCATTCAGACGTGTCTCCCTCAAACATGCTTCGCTCCAGACGTATTTCCTTACTGTAGCAATAAACACCTTTCTTCCCTAACCCCCTTCTTCTACGAACCAACCTCTTTTTGTATGTATTTCGTCTTACATATTCTGTCAATTACAACGCAACGCATCATTATGTTCAATCTCAATTTGATTTCCCTCTAGTTAAGACATGCAACAACGGGAAAAAAAGGAAGAGACCGTCGTGAGAGGTGAGATGGTGTAGTTATGGAAAAGGGATGGTGAGGAGTACTATATCCCCTTCAATAAGGCTATGCAGTGCAGATTTAGAACCGATGAGTTGCATTTATTTGCCAAACAGATATTTGATTAGCTGTTCTGTCAGTAAATATTCTAGACTTTAAAACTAATACAGAAGTCCAGGTTTCCTTCTTCATTTGATATGCTTTCAATTTACTTTCTTGCATATATAATTACTCAGTGTGAGAAATGTACACCTCTACTTTAAAATATCAAATTAATTCTGTTATTCACCTGTTCTCTATTTCAGCTCTTCTTTATTCTCTCTCACTTTCACACAATATTCTAGTTTTAATTCAATGGATTCTTAGGTTAACTTCTAATTTTATAGTTTTTCTCTCTTACTGGTTTCAATAATTGAACTGCTGCCATTCTGGGGCACCACGTTTGAAGGGTTTCAGCCAAACAAATCAACCCCAGTACTTAAGATGTTATGTAAGGAAGCAGTGTAATAGATAGGGGATGTTGGATGAGAAACTGTGACACATAGGGACCTTGTACTCTACACAACGTTACTTCCGGGATAGATTGGACATGTTATGTGTGATAGTTGCTTCTGTTTTGCTATCATCATCATCATTATCGTTTAATGTCCGCTTTCCATGCTAGCATGGGTTGGACGGTTCAACTGGGGTCTGGGAAGCCTGAAGGCTGCACCAGGCCAGTCAGATCTGGCGGTGTTTCTACAGCTGGATGCCCTTCCTAACGCCAACCACTCCGTGAGTGTAGTGGGTGCTTTTTATGTGCCACTGACACAGGTGCCAGACGAGGCCGGCGAACTGCCACGCTCGGATGGCGTTTTTTACGTGCCACCGGCATGGAGGCCAGGCGAGGCTGGCAAACGGCCACGATTGGATGGTGTTTGTTACGTGCCACTAGCACGGAGTCATATCATTTAAAAAAGTAAAAGCTCTCCAGAAGACAGGCAAGCTAAATTCCTTGGAAAATATTAAAATAGTGGTTCTGAACTTTCTTAAGTCAATGTTTGCCTTAACCCTCAAAGTAATTCCTCAATTATTATGCAGAAAGAAAAAAAGTAAGAAAAATTGTCTCATCTGAAAGCATAGCTGAAAACGTTGCAACAACCACCATCTGTTATAATTGCTTGCATGCAATAATATTTTTCCAACTAAAAGAATCATTAGAGCTTGGGCAAACTTCGAATTTTGTCATTTCCTTCTTATACTATTTGTGTTTTAATGTGAAAGCTATAGATTGTAACAACCTTGACAATCCAGTCAAAATGTCTGCTGGTTTGCTAGTGATTAGACCAAGGCAGAATAACTTTTCCAATTATCTGAATTATTAATTTGTGATCTCAATTTCATGTATTAATAATGCACATAACAAGTGCAGGCATGGCTGTGTGGTAAGAAGCTTGCTTCCCAACCACATTGTTCCAGGTTCAGTCCCACTGTGTTGCACCTTGGACAAGTGTCTTTTACTATAGCCTCAGGTAGACCAAAACCTTGTGAATGAATTTGATAGACAGAAACTGAAAGAAAATAAGGTAGTGAGCTGGCAGAATCCTTAGCATGCTAGGCGAAATGCTTAGTGGTATTTCGTCTGCCGCTACATTCTGAGTTCTAATTCCACCAAGGTCGACTTTGCCTTTCATCCTTTCAGGGTCGATTAAATAAGTACCAGTTATGCACTGGGGTCAATATAATCGACTTAACCCCTTTGTCCTTGTTTGTCCCCTCTGTGTGTAGCCCCTTGTGGGCAGTAAAGAAATAAGAAACTGAAAGAAGACTGCCATATATATATTTGTGTGTGTGTGTGTGTGTGTCTTTGTGTTTGTTCCCTAACCATTGCTTGACAACCGATGTGGGTGTATTTATGTCCCTGCAACTTGGCGGTTTGGCAAATATGACCAATAGAATAAGTACCAGGCTTACAAAGAATAAGTCCTGAGGTCAATTTCTTTGACTAACATGACTAATACCCTTTAAGGTGGTGCTCCAGCATAGCTGCAGTCGAAATGACTGAAACTTACAAAAGAATGTTAGGAATGAAGTAAAAATAATTTTGTACAGTTATAAATCATCTTTTGTCTTTACCTTGGTGGGAAAGGGGTCTTCTCCAGGTTAAGAACTACCATGTTGAAGACTGTTGCTAACTCAGAATTGAGATCTTCTTAAAGTATGTTTTGTTTTACCTTGTTAGTAATTCTGGGATAGCGTATGCATTTATCTATGTATTTACACACATATGTTGATGTGTGATCTTGTTCTCTGTGCAAGTGTGACTGCAAGAAAATATTAACAATTTCTTAAATGTAAATATCCCCAACAATATTTTTATTTTGACATTTTTTCTTCCATTTTAACTTGTTTATCTCCCCACCTCCACTTCTTCCTCTCTTTCAATTTATCTTTCTCTTTTAGATTTTGTCATATGAAGAAGCCCTCGTCTTATTTATCACTATGGCAACGAATCCTCCAATTTACTTGGATTATGGCTAGTTAACTCCAGTAAACTAAAAATAAAAAAAAAACAAAAAAACTCAAGATATCAAAGTGAGAGTTTGGGTTATTAATGGTTATGTTTTCTCCAAGAAAACAGCGTTTAAACTCAGTCTTGACATCATTCAGACTGACAACTCTAGAATTATTGATGTCGGATATAGGTACAGTTAGCATAAATTATCTAATTGGTGGCAAGCGAAGGCCAAAAACGACTATTTGTCCGTCGTGTTGCAGACACCATGAGAACTATAGGTGAGTTTTGTGAAAATTGCTGCTCTTCTGCACACACAAACACATCATACACTCCTTTGAACACCAGAAGCATAGAGCAAAATGTTTCTACCTACAGTTTTTCCCTTAGGACTTTCGCTTTTATTTTATCTGTGTCCACCTCAATGCTTAATGAGATCTCAATGGAGACATAAAAAAAATATTACTGTTTGATTTTATTTCTCTCTGAGAATGCACACACACACACCTTTATCTGCAAATGCATTTGTTTATGTATATTTATGTATTATCTATGTACTAGCATAAACATGTCAAATGCCGGCAGTTCTATTAATGATAGAAAATGGTGCATCATAGCAATAGGTGAAACCATTGATAAATGTCAGCAATTGAGTAAATATATGTACATAAGCAGAATTGAAGCACTTGAACAATCAGATACAGATGTAGTGTCTCAGTTGAAAATATTATCATCCATATAATATAATATGAGTGGATAAACGAAAGAAAAAGGCACTCAACACATTTAGTAGGATGCTCCATCCACAAACGTCTGGTAAACAGTTTGCAATGGAGGGACAACTGCTGCTGTACTCATTGAATCATGAGTGCGTGTATTTCATTTTTTTTAATATTTTAGTCTGTTTCTTTTCTATGCTTGACCTTCCTGAAACTAACTCTTATTTCTTTTTCCAAGAAACAGATAACACACAGACACAGACAGACACACACATGCGCACGCACACACGCACGCATACACACAGGCGCACACACACATGCACACACACACACACACACACACACACACACACACACACACACATAAGTGTGGATAGGCACTTTGAGCAAGTGTCTTCTATAGCCCATGGCTGACAAAAGCCTTGTATACATATGGTGGGCTTATTTCAGTTTCTGTCTACCAAATCTACTCTCAAACCCTGACCTATAGTAGAAGACACTTGCTCAAAATTTAATTTCATTTTGATTAAAATACGGCAGCTTCAGGGCAAAACATCTCATTACACTTTACCCACATTTAGCAACTCTGACTGTCACTTTGTCCCACTCTATTTTAATTCCCCCTTGACCAGCAACTATGCTCACTGAGCATATCCCTAAATATTTTCTCTATCCAAGTTACATTGTTGCTCTCTTTCCCTGCTTCTATCTGTCCATCCAGCCATCCCAACTACTTCTTTTTTTCTAGCATGAAGTCTTTATTGAGCTGTATTCTCTTTGATAGATGCACATTTCCAAACTTACCCACCAACCTATCCTTGATTAGTTCATCATACAATGGTCCATCATTACAGTGTCTGATCATCAGTTCTTTGTTTCCTCTTACTAAAGTATGCCCTTTTATATATCACATTCTTCTGTTGTTTAATTTTAAATAGATCCAGACTTCTTGGAACATTATTCCCTTTGTCACCCATACAGTACATTAGCATGTTTATGAAGTTCGCTTGTGTGGTTGTAAGCAGATTACAGACTAAATGAAAGCGTTCAAATCTTTGGAGCTATTTGACTTTGCCAAACCCCAATGAATAGGGAAAATGAACATAGTGGTTGAATGTACTACTCAGCATTAGCTGTGTCATTGACAAATTGTTCCTGTGTATGGAGACTGACTGGGTTATTGTCAACCAAAATAGCTCTGTTTGTTGACATCATAGCTAGTTAGTGCCATTTCATAACTTGTTCTAACCAAACTTATTCTGGATGTGGTAAAACTGTTTTCACTAGATTAACTTGAAGTCACTTCTGACACCATGTCTCATTGTTATATCTATCATATAGGTAATAACTACAAGTATATTTCTTTTGTGTCTTTAATGATTTCCAAAACTCAGAAGAAACATTACACAAGATAGTTTCCTTCCTATAATGTCCCCCAACATCTAAATGTATGTCTATTACACTGCAAATATGACAAAATGTATGTATGTCAGTGTAAGTTCCTTATCATGTGTTCACTGCCTCTGACAAACTTGTACATATATAACTAAAAATGAGTCATGATGATCTATAGTATGCTTGCGTTTGTATCTCAGCACCCTTACAGTTCCCCAAATACATCTGGTTTAGCAAGTTTACACTTAGAATTTGACATACCAAAAGTGCAGTACTGTTGTATAAAGGAGTTTTGTAAATATGACATACATGCAGGTAGGAGATATCTGTCTGTTAACCTAGGAGAACACGAGTCAATGTTACAGTTATGAGATGGTTGTTAGCCTGAGTATTACACCAACTGATTAACTGGATGGAGAAAATATCACCAGAACACTCAGCATCTATAGCTTTTTCAAGACAGACAACTGCAATTATAGACTATCATAGATTTCCTGATATCTGTTTTTTCCTATGTTGTCTCAGATTAGAAGAAATTGTAGTTCAACATATATAAATATATATCTTCATATCTCAGTGCAAAAAAATATCTTCAATTAATGTGTATCTTGGTTTTAAAATAAACACTCTGTATCTTCACATGTCGTAAGCAGTGGCTAAAATGGGTGGTAACAGAAGGAGTATCCAACTTAAAACTGCTTCAGAAAGAAGGTGTGATAAATACCATTGAAAACACTGTCGTAGGATCTGCAAAACTAATCTCTACTTTAGCATGGAAAATGTTTTTTTAAGTGTTTATTATATAACAGCATAAGCCAACAAGGGTACATCTATGAGGTTGCTTGATCTACAAGAAATGTCATCAAAATCTCTCTGAAATCACATACTACCATTTTGAATAAAGGAAGGAGACTCTGAATAACATAGTCCTAGATACATTGCCTGATGGTTACAGATGATCACAGTTCTGTTTAGACTAGGATCTGAACAGCAATGATCACTTATCAACATGTAACAATGCAACGTGTGTCAGAGCTGGCTATATACAGCAGTTATCAGGGTTGACTAAATTTGTTTGCTTAATATTACAGCCACAAAAAAAAAAGTCTTTGTAAAGATGTTTGGGAAGTGAATATGAACAAAATGTACATTTGCAGTATGGAAGGTGTTTATAAAACATTTAAGAAACACACAAAACCGTTAGATTCACTTCAGCATTTAAATTTAATTTGTCAAAATATTTTTGTCGCTTTGAGACTGCGACCTGTTCACTAACAAAACTTCGTACTGCATCTTGAAGTTTTGTCAGTGGACAGGTCACAGTCTCAAAGCGATGAAAATATTTTGACAAATTAAATTTAAATGTTGAAGTGAATCTAACGGTTTTGTGTGTTTCTTAAATGGCTTATAAACACCTTCCACGCTGCAATTGTTTTCATTCCAGCACACAATCTCAGATCAAGTCACTCGCTATGCAAGTACATCTCCGTAAAAATGTACATTGTTTTTTGCAATTGTTTAGGTAACTACATGTTGAAGAAGCTTTGGCTGCTATGAGTTAGCAGATATAGGCTGTTGTCATTTAAAGGAAGTCAACCCTGATCAAACACTCATGATCAAAAGCATTCCAGCTGTGACAATCCTATCTATTTCCTGTGTGCAAAGAATCAAGAACACAATATCCAATATGCCATTTTGTTTTAAACAATAGGGTGTAATTTGAGGTAGATTTGGCTATTTCTGGCAGGTCAGGTGACAAGTAAGAGGTATTCTTATTGGGTCATCAAGCTCGGGTTGTGCATGAATGATATGCTTAAGTAAAAGTGAAAAAAAAAAAAGAATCCTTTTGGGGAAAAATGAGATTGTTACATATGCTGTATTATAATTAGTGATAAAATATACATTTACAATTGAGACCCCTTTAGCAGTTTTAGCATAACAAAGCCTACAGAATTAAATATATTTATTTATTTATTTATATATATATATATATATATATATAATATATATATATATAATATATATATATATATATATATATATATGCTACATGTCTTTGTATATATACTTTTTTTGTGAGTAACATTTTAGCATTTCAAGCTGTTGAATTTGTTTCACTTTATAAGATATGCTTTCTGTATCATTCAATACATGGGAGAACCAGTCTGTTTATTTATTTATTTATTTTTTGTATCTGTCTCCTAATGCTTAATGAAAGAGTTTGAAGTTTAGTAAATTAACCAAAATGTTTCTGTTTTCTGCCTGCAACAGCATCTCTATTTAGTTCTGTCTGTCTTTTGTATTTGAACATTCATTCTACTTTCTTAATGCTTGACTAAATTTTAAGTCTGAAATTTTGATTTGCTGTAGATCACAACATTTAAAAGATATGATATATGGGTGGGGCCAAGTCTAGACTTATTAAGCTACTTGTGACACTAACCCATGGATTCAAACCTGTAACATTGCCCCCTGCTCTTATTACCAATGACCTTACCCTGTAACCCTTTTCAGGGTGAAATTCTCTTTAATCCCACTGGGCCCCCACCTACTCTCTGAATTTGGAGGCCAGAGGGATTAAAGAGAATTTCTTCTGTCAGTGCGAAGAATAAAGCTTCGCTCAGATATTGTATTAAAATTACGATTTCAATTCATATAGTTTTACTATCAACATTGAATTTATATTTCAATTTTGTGCAGTCTCTTGGTTCATGCCCCATAAATAAGTATAAAGCTTGAAGTTTTTGTTGTTTACCTTTAATATTAACTTTGATGGAAAAAACTCAGCCAACATTCTTCTACAAGCTGCACATTAAATGTCAAAGAACTGCAATAGCTTGTGAGTTTCACTACTTCTGGCATATATCAACTTATAACATGTTTCAACATAACAGTATACTGTATATTTGTCGGCTGTTCACTTTCCAACCATGTGGTTTTGAGTTCAGTCCCACTGTGTGGCACCTTGGGCAAGTGTCTTCTACTATAACCTTAAAGTAATCAAAAACTTGAGTAGATTTTGTAAGCAGAAGACAGAAACTAAACATAAGTCTCTCATCTCTCTCTCTCTCTCATTATGTATGTGTGAGTATATATATATATATATATATTGCGTGAATGTGTGTGTGTGTATATATGTGTGTGTACACATGTATGTGTGTATGTATATATATATGTGTATGTATATATATATATATGTGTATATATATATATATATAAAGAGTGCAGGAGTGGCTGTGTGGTAAGTAGGTTACCTACCAGCCATATGGTTCCATGTTCAGTCCTACTGCATGGCTCCTTGGGCAAGTGTCTTTTATAGCCTTGGAACGACCAAAGCCTTGTGAGTGAATTTGAGTGACAGAAAGTGAAAGAAGCCCGTCATGTGTATGTATATATATATATATATGTATGTATGTATGTGTGTCTGTGTTTGTCCCCCCCCCCCACTATCACCTGACAACCAATGCTGGTGTATTTATGTACCTGTAACTTAGCTATTTAGCAAAAGAGAACGATAAAGTACTAGGCTTACAAAGAATGTTGTGGGGGGCAATTTGTTCGACTAAAGGCAGTGCTCCAGCATGGCTGCAGTCAAATGACAGAAACAAATAAGAGTGAAAGTGTGTGTGTGTGTGTGTATGTATATAGATAGATAGATATTGTGTGTGTATATAGTCTTTTATGTTTCAGCCTTGAGGCTGTGGACATACTGGGGCACTGCCAGTGTGTATGTGTGCGTGTATACACACACACACACCAATATGTGGATTGTTGGCGATTTTTTTTTTTTTTTTTCACTTTTTTCCTCCGCCTTCCTTTTCTCTTGGACTTTCCTCTGTCTCCTGTTTCTGAAGAAGTGCTTTGCTTGAAATGTAAAAACACCCTTTCTTTCCTTCCCTTAGTGTTTTTTAATATTTTGCATGTACCATACCCTCATGTTATTTTTTTGTTGTGTGTTTTTCTTTGTTTTTTTGGTGGGGATTATTTATTTATATATATATATATATATATATAGTGTGTGTGTGTACACGTCTATATCTGTTTGTTTACATGTGCTTACTTATTCAGAAGCTACAAAGTTCAAGTGCTGTTGCTGTTGGCACTTTTGTTTAATAACTTGTCTGCTTGCTTTGTACTATTGAATCTATATAGAATAAGAGATACTTTAATTGAAAAACAAGTATGAGTTAGCATCAGAACATTCAGCTATAAAACACTTCAATGACATATCTAACCCATACTAACATGGGAGAATAGATGTAAAACAAATGTCAGAATGAACAGCATATATCAATATACAATATAAAAAGCATAGCATAAATCAGCATATAATTAACTGCTTAGCATATACCAATGTATAACAGAATAACATATATTACGGTGTTGCCTATATCAACAGAGGATAAGATATATCAACCAAAATATAGCAGTACAACACATAACAGCACGAGATATATCAACATATAATAGTAAAACACATGAACATATATCCTTACATCCACCATATTTGTGTGTGTATTTGTCTATAACATACACACACACACACACACACATTTATATGTTGGAAATGTCATGACTAAGGAAACTGTTTGCTTGCTATGATTCCTAATTTAAAATTGAAATGATCTGTAACACATATATGATCAGCCGTTACGTGTAGCCTGTAATTAGAATCTGAATCAGGATCTATTGACAAATCTGGTGAGGACAGCTGTGGGGAAGTAGTGGTTCAGTACTGAAGTGATGGTGACAGTAATGGTAATTTTGGTTAAGGGAATTGTGTTGGTAGTGATGATAACGACAGTAGAAAATGATGGCAATGAGCCAGTGAAAGAGGCTCTGTGTGATTGCTGGAAGTAGCAGCCAAATCTCACTCAAATTGCTCCTGGCTGTCTTTAAGAATTAAATGAAGTACACATTGAATAATATAGTACTAGGATGGTTATAACTAGGTTGCATTTAATCATAGTTCAGATATAATTTTACATACACTAACTGATAATTGTGAATGTTCAGTTGTCAGTTCAAATAACAATCCCTTCTGCAAGAGGCACAAGGTCTGGCATTTTGGGGAAAGGGGCTAGTTGATCACATCACCCCTCTGTACTCTATTGGTACTTATTTTATTGACTCCTGAAGGATGAAAGGCAAAGTCAATCTTGGCAGAATTTGAACTCTGAACGTAAAGACGGATGAAATGCTGCTAAGCATTTTCACCCCACGTAGCGTTTAACATGAAATGGTAGATTTCGTCCATTACCTGAAGACCCCAAAATGGTGAAACCTTTACTTGTATGTTTGTAATAAAAGTGAAGAATAATCCAGCCCTTAATTTGTGTGTGTGTCTTTCTCTAATCCAAACTTTTTGATGATAGGAAAGGCATTCATCTATGAAAGTTTCATCAAAAATACAATATACACGACATATTTTATCTTTCACATGTTTTAGTCATTGGACTGCAGCCATGCTGAGGCACCAACTTGAAGGGTTCAGGCAAACAAATCAACCCCAGTATTTGCGTTTTCTTTTTAAATCTGGTACTTATTCTGTCAGTCCCTTTTTGCCAAACTGCTAAGTTATGAGGATGTAAATAAACCAGCACTGGTTGTGAAGTAGTGGTAAGGAACAGACACATCACACACACATATATAATGGGCTTTGAGTTTCTGTTAACCAAATCTATTCTCAAGGCTTTGGTCGACCTTGGGCTATAGTAGAAGACATTTGCTCAACACAGTGGGACTGAACCCAGAATCATGTGGTTGGGAAGCAAACATCTTACCACCCAGCTACACTTACACGAGTATTTTTTAAATTTATTTATTGCCTGACAAATAGTGAGATGCAGTAAGCCCCAGTCAACTTATTCCAGTGTGGAGTCAGAAGCTAGATAATGGTTGTAAAATGATGATAATTAATGGTTATGATGCTGAGAATAATGAGTAGCACAATACATAGCAACACATTAATTGAAAAACGAATCTATCAACATACATCAACAATATATACTTTCAACATACAACAGTGCAACATATATCACAAGAACACAACATAGATCAACATCCATCTTTCTGGAGGCCAACATTTTTCTTATTTCTTCTTACCTTTTCTTCTTACCTTTTCTTCTCTCCTTTTCTTTCCTTTTCTTCTCTCCTTTTCTTCTTTCCTTTTCTTCTCTCCTTTTCTTCTTTCCTTTTCTTCTCTCCTTTTCTTCTTTCCTTTTCTTCTCTCCTCCTTCCTCCTCTTCTCCCTTCCTTCCTTCCTTCCTTCTCTTCCTTTTCCTTCTCCTTCCATCCTCCTTCTCCTTCCGTCCTCCTTCTCCTTCCGTCCTCCTTTTCCTTCCTTCCTCCTTTTCCTTCCTTCCTTCCTCCCTCCACTTCTTTCTTTCCTCCCTTCCTCCCTTCCTTCCTTCCACCCTTCCTTCCTCCCTTCCTCCCTTCCTTCCTCCCTTCCTTCCTCCCTTCCTTCCACCCTTCCTTCCTCCCTTCCTTCCTCTCTTCCTTCCACCCTTCCTTCCTTCCTCCCTTCCTTCCTTCCTCCCTTCCTTCCACCCTCCCTTCCTTCCACCCTTCCTTCTTTCCTTCCTTCCTTCCTTCCTTCCTTCCTTCCTTCCTCCTTCCTTCCTTCCTTCCTCCCTTCCTCCTTCCTTCCTCCCTCCCTCCCTCCCTTCCTCCCTCCTCCCTCCCTTCCTCCCTCCCTCCTTCCTTCTTCCCTTTCTTTCTCCATCCCTTCCTTCCTTCCTCCCTTCCTTCTTTCCTGTTCATTCCTTTCCTCTTCCTTCTTTCTTCTTTCTTCCTTCTTCCTCTTTCTTCCTTCTTCCTCTTTTTTTCCTTCTTCCTCTTTCTTCCTCTTTTTCCTTCTTCCTCTTTCTTCTTTTTTCCTTCTTCCTCCTTTCTACCTCGCCCTCCTCCTTATTTCTTCTTCTATCCCAGAAAGCATCTTCACCATCAGCTACATGGCAGATCTTTCTTTCATCCAATATTCATTACATGTCCATCACAATATATAATCCTCTTTCTGCATGCATTCTTTTCTCAAGTTTCTTGCTTGCATTTCCTCAACTTCCTTTAACTTGACATTGCATATTCAGCTGAACACACACAACTCATTCCATTCCAAATGCTATAGATCTAAAATGTGGATAAATCTGTTTGTGTGTGTGTATATATCATGTATTTATATAGATATAGAAGCATATGTGTATGCATATACATCCTTGTTTTATTGTCATCCATTCTCTTTACAAACTTAGTGTATTTTAGGCTGTATTATCATGCCCTTCCCCTTTTAAGACTAGAGTATGATATAAGAAATATTTAACTGCTATTGCTAGTGTGTCGAATGACTAAGGGACTCACTAGAAACATTATTTTTGTTTATCCTTAAGCTACAAGGACTTAAAAAGATCTTTGACCAAAGACATTTTAACGATGATCAGCCCAATGTTTTTATGGGTATCTAGTTCTACATTACCCAATGTGTCCTTCCCTTTTACCTTTTCAAATTGTAGAGTGTGGAGGAAGAGAACTTTGGTTGTTATTTCTGGAGGGTGAAATGACTATGTGAGGGTCTTTTCATTGATTCTTAAGACACTATATTTATCACCAGGGGTATTTTTTCCCAAAACTTTCACTATTACTCAACCCTAATCTTTGTACTTTTAATAGTTCTATCTCTCCTTTACAAATTGTATCACCTAAAGTAGTAACCAAATCCTCTTTAAATTACATCTGATCTTGTAAAGAGAGGGACACCTTAAATAATATAGTTCTAGATACACAATACTCAAGATGAGATGGTCATGGTTGGAACATTTTAATCTTAGGTCTGCTCATGGCTAGCTAAAACTTAAACAACTAGCCTTCTCTATTGTTATGGTCCACTCAATTGTGCATGTGTTAACAGGTACACGTGCTTATATATGCATGCCTACACATTAAATGGACAAACATCTACACGTGCATAAATACATTAAATGAATATAGACAAACATCTACATGTGCACCTGCATGTATGTGCGTGCGTGTGCACACACGCACACACACACAAAATGGACGTTCATGTATACACTTGTATTTCTGGATGTATATTTATATCCTTATGCATATATGCATGCAATACATGCAAGCACACAGATGCACATGTAAGTAATCATATACATTCATGCAGTCATAAATATGCACGTGCATACACATGTACTTACAGATACACTGACATGTGTATGTTCATTTACATATTTATGCATTGAAGCATGCCATGTACATAAACATCTGTCCACACATATATTGATGTGCATATTTTCACGTGCATATACATGTGCACATACTTACACATTCTCATCTGCACACCTGTATACATAATCGTGCAGTTTTAATGTATTTATACAGTGTGCAAAGTAGCAGCTGTCAGACTTGGAGGAGGCTCGATTGTTGTAATGGTCAGCTAGCAATTGTATTTATTTTTAGTCTGAACAACTGGATTCCATCTGAAATGTCAAAGTTAATAACTGATCATTTGTGGAGTGGCAGAGTGACTGGCAATTTAATATAGCAAACAGTAAATGTCTCCCAATAAGGAAGAGGAATAGAAATTTTGTAAAGTCTAGTTATAAGCTTTGGAGATGGATGAAATGTTGTTGTTGGTTAGTCACAGGTCATTCTTGATTGAGCTGGCCAGATATGGCTATCCTATCTTATTAGCTATGTCCAATATGTCCTTCCTGTTTTAAGATGGTTTTGTGTGATTCAAGGGAGGTTTAACTGTTGTTACTAGCATTTGTATGGAGGCTTTTTTCTTAGTTTGAGTTTTGAGAGTATTCTGGTATCACAGAGTGACTAAGAGATAAATAATTTTTCCCCACTGGGAAGGGTGCTATTTGCTAACTCAGGACTTCTTAATTCTTTTAACAACCCACAAGTGGCTGCCAACACTAGGCTTGAACTTAAGGTGCATGAGCTGAAACATTCATATTAAACACTGGATTTGAACTTAAGGTGCATGAGCTGAAGCATATTAATAACTTGTTATTTATAGTTTTAGATAGTTGGCAATGAAAGGTCAAATATTATCCTTACTTCTGTTAGATTTTCTTTCACTTTTTATCAGTAGAAATCTGTTTTTCTATATCTTGACAGAATAGGGTTTTGTATTGTCCTAATTCAATTAGTTTATATTAGATTTGAAGAGAAGTTTTTATGGCTATGTTAATGGATTTTGTCCCAAGTCTAGAAGCCTGTATATTGGCTTGTCTGTATAGGTACTTTGAAATTAATGCTGATATGTTACATAAGGGCAATGTCAGTTTTCAAGGAATTAGTGTAATCAATTGAATCAACCCTAGTGTAATGTCTGGTTCTGATTTTTATCAACCAGAGGGGTTTTGAAGATAGTCTGGTTGAAATTTGAACTCAAAAACATAACAGTAGATATGATTAAATTGTCATTAAATATTCTGATGAAATGGTAAATATTTTCACTGTTGTTGTGGTTTTCTTTATTTATGTTCAGTGTTACAATTGAGTTGAAACAACAAAATGTCTGCAACTTGAGTAAACTAGAGATTTGAGTTTCATGAGAGGAATGGGGCCATGAAGACTATGTCTACCAGACCAATTTGCATTTCATTCGGAATATAGTTTCACATTGAAGCAGCTACTCTATTGGAACCAATAGTAAATGTTTGAACTTGGTACAGGGGTTTAGTTCATTAAGATGGGTCATATATCTGTAATTAATCACATTGAATTGATGAGACAACCCCTTTTTGTTACATAGAACGGTAGGTAGTCTGTTTGTTATAAGCAGCATTGCCAAAAGGTCTTTCCTTTAACACCAGCCTGAAGCACTTGAAGTGAGGTCTTAGATAATTTGAGCATTCTATGTTAAAAAATGCACAAATACTAAGACTTGTAGCAGATTTGATCCTCTATAAAATTGATTGCCTTGCTAATAATAACTGTCAAATCTTCTTCAAATCACACTGCCATCTTCAAAAGTCACATCTAGGATATAGTGAATAATGTAATCTGCTTAGATGCACAATGTCAGGGGGAAAAAAACAAAACAAAACATTGGAATCCTGGTTGGGACATCTTTCAGGGCTGGATTGGGGCTAAACAACATCCCTAAGTGATGTCAAGGGAATGGGGAGAAAATGACAACTAGGTGAATATATAACTCTTGTTTCTGTTTTTCACTATACACACACTTGCATGCATGCACACAAACACAAGTACATTTGCATGCATGCACATACTCATACACATACTCATACACATACTCATGCACATACTCATGCACATACTCATGCACATACTCATACACATACTCATACACATACTCATACACATACTCATACACATACTCATACACATACTCATACACATACACATACTCATACACATACTCATACACATACTCATACACATACTCATACACATACTCATACTCATACTCATACACATACTCATACACATACTCATACACATACTCATACACATTCACAGACACAGTGATGCATGCACACATACACAAACATTCAGTCATACATGTACACATACACACATTCATGCTGGCACACATTCATGCATACCCACATTCACACATACATATTCTCACACTTTCACACACACACATGGCACAAAACATTTCAACTGTCTTTTTTTCCTCATTTTCTTTTCCTAAAGAGGCTCTAAGCACTTTTTCCTTGTCTCTAAATATAGAAATATTGTTGTTTAGTGAGCTGCATCTTAATTTTTTCCTCCTTTTCCTCCTTTCTTCTTTCAAGCCAAATAATACATTTAAAAATAGTATTTGTATTTTATTGTTTTGCTTTCGTCCATCTGTTAAAATGTATTGACAAGCCAATGAAAAACAACCTAACATGGTCATGAGATCTGCCAGAAGCAGCAGCCAAATCTTTCTCAATCACAAAAGGATAATGTAGTTCTCTATTATTCTAAGATGGCAAAAACAAAAAAAAAAAAAGAAAAGAAAGAAAAAGGTCTGACCTTGAAAACTTTTGGTTATAGATCTGCTCAAATAAGGCACAAAACAAGATGATTGTAAGCCAACAAACGAATGTCTCATTGTTGCTTTGTCACTTTTCCTTCCATGCTCACATGGGTCAAACAGAATAAAGCACATTTTCTACAGTTGCCAACCCTCACCTGTCTCCAAATAAGGTGATATTTTCCTATGACCAGACATGTTTGCAACTATCACAAAGTCAATGTCAAGACAAGGAAACTAGTTCACAAGCACACACACACACATTCTTCCAGTTTTCATCTACCAAATCTACTCACAAGGCTTTGGTAAGCCTGAGGCTATAGTCGAAGCTACTCGCTCAACATGCCATACAGTAGGACTGAGCCTAGGACCATATGGTCAGGAAGCAAACTTACCACACACCTTCAGCTGTGCCTCTGTGTCTGCTTGGTTGTTTGCTCTGTTTGAAATAGTTGCCATAATCTCTCTCAAATTGCACCTTGCCACCTACAGAAATGATGAAGTTATCTCCAAGATGTATAATGCTTGAAAAGAAAAGAGATAGCATTATCAAAGTTGGGAAACCTCTAATACTAGGTCTGTTCTCTCTAGGCTGTCATAGAGCTAAACAGCAACTACAACAACAATGTTTGGATGGGTGACAAAAGCTGTTTATCAAGTAACTGATATCCTGGATATATTAACCTCTACAACTGTTGTCAAGGGCAGTGTGGCTAAGACATCACAGCTGGAAATAGTAATGGATAGATATAGATTCTCTTGCTGTTCTATTCTTTCTTGTTGCAGTTTGAACAGCTTCTATTGTTCTTTGTGAATGAGTGTGCATGCGTGTGTGTTGTCTACATTACATTAAATCTGGTGGTCAGTTCCTTCCTTTCTCTTTAAATATCCATAGACCTCAATCCAATTTGATTCCACTCATCACTCCTACTTACACATGAAGCACATATGTGAATCTGCATGCGTATATGTGTGTTTGTGTTGCTGGGATATGTGTGTATGAATGATACATGTGTGTGTCTGCATGTCAAATGTGTGTCTACCTGCCTCTGAGTGTGGATGTAAATGTGGGTGAGTAAATGTTTGTGTGTGTGGACATGAGCTGCATGTGTATGCAAGTGCATGGATATGTATATGGATGCATTATGTGGTTGTGTATGAGTGTATGTCAATATGTGGTTATGGATGTCATGCATATGTATATGTGGGTGCACACACACACACACACACAGATGCACTAAAAAGTTATCGTACTGACAGAACATTGGTGATGGCGTATGAAGCAATATGGCATTTATAATACAGTTTGAGTGGACAAGCAATTTGTAGATTTTTATAATCAAATCTACCACTGGTCACTTTATTCTACATGCCCCAGTTTAGCTTAGTGCTGAAAATAAGTATCCGATTGCCTATAAATTTTGTCTGCAATAGACTTGGTCTTCCTTTCCGGTTGGAAATGTATCCCACTTCATGCTGTGAAACACAAGCTATGTGTGAAGACTTCCAGAATTTAGATTTTTATACTTTCATTTGTTTTTCTCCTCTGTTCTGGTGACCAACTGTAACTACACACATGCGCGTGCACACACACACACACACACACACACACACACATTTTCATTGATATATGCATTCTCTTATACTCTCTGAAATTCATATGTGTTCACTCTCTTATGTGCGTGTGCATGCGTACACACATGTACACACATACATACTGTGTTATAGACCTACACCTATGATTATTGGTTTTTGAGGTACAAGTCTTGTTGCAAAGGAGGAGCACTGACAACCAAATCAATTTTAATAACACACAAAACAGGACTAATAATTATGTAAAAACAACTGTAGATATTTATGGAAGTTTCTTATTATGACACTGTCATTGTATCCCAAGCAGTTTGATTTACTAGAGTTGTGTTTTGTTGCCTTCTCCAGGTAAGCAAGAGCCCTATGGTTTTTAGGGTTAGAGGAAGGCATCATGTAGAAATAGGGAAAGATTGAGATGCTTGAGCCTTTACTTTGAGTATTCTGTTTAAAGTAAAATAGCTACAAACAGAGACCAAAACATTTTAACTCCATGTGCATATGAAAAAAACCTCTCTGCATTCACTTGACCAGCTAGAAGCAACAGTCAAATCTCTCTTCAAATCAACCTTACCATCTTCAAAAAAGCAGAAATGTTGGATAATGCAATCATAAATACACTATGCCTGGGAGTAATACAAGATGGTCACAGCTCAAATGTCTGTTAGATCAGTGAAACCTCTATACAGTTGCCTAGGCTAGTTTGCACAGTCTGAGCTCAGAATCTCTGCTCAAATCACTCGTTTTACCGTATATTTCTATATTTTGGAGTTATAATCCTTTCTTCAGGACATTTGGAAAAGTGAGGGATGGAAAAGTAGTTGCTCAAATACATAAATAAATACATGTATAAATAACTAAAATGTACTCTTAGATAGTCACAGACTAAAAAAAATATTATGATCATGGATTTGATGTTTTGTTCATAGCTCTGCTTGATCAAGTCTGACAAGGGCTAAGCAATAATTTTTAGCTACACACACACACACACACACGCATGCGAATGCATTATACACGGGTAATGACGAGGATATTTTTAAAATATGTTTGACTTGAGGTTGGGGGGAAAGGGGCACAAAATTCTTTTCATACTTTTGTTTTACATTTTTTTTACCAAAATTTTAAATTTACATTTCTTTCCTCTATTTTCACCCCCAATTTAAAGAGTTATCTGATGCTTAGTATATTTTGATATACTACTAAGCAAATTCATCTGTCATATTCTAAATGTTTTGACCCACATTCCTAAAAGAAATATCTTTAGACACACACACACACACACACATGTGTATGTATACACATTAGACATACTCAAACATCCATGTTCATATACATAGATATATATTCACACTCCTGCACTTACATGCACATCAATACAGTATAAGTGTAAAGATATAAGTACGTGTGTGTCATTATCCATCATATTATACATATAGATAGATATGTGTGCATGCATATAGACAAATGTATACAGACAACTGAAATGTATATGGGAAATGTAATTAATATGGGTAAGAAGGGAAAAGAAAAGTGGAGTTTTATAAATAAATGATCTATTGGAAGAAGAGAAACAAACAAATCAAAAGAGAGAAAAAGAAAATGAAAGCAACTACATGTAGAGCTTATTCAATGCTTTCATTGGTCTTTTCTTTTCATTTACAGATCTCACTCCTACACCTTCTTGCTCTCTCCCCTCCATACACAGAAGTTCTCCTCCAGGCCATTAAGAAAAATCCTCAGTTGAGCTTCATCTTATTCATTATACTACTGTTACCATTCCATTTCTCTGTTTCTCAGTTAATTTAGCATGCTATTCAGAAAATACCAACTTTATTCCTAGCTACATTGTGTATTATTTTCCCTTTATTTCTTTGTTTTTGTTTTGTAGTAGCATGTGTGGTAATGATGATTGTGGTAGTGGTGGTGGCATTAACTGGTAATGTAGCTGGTTTTAGTGAAGGTAATGGGGACAATGATGGTATCTGTGGCAATAATTGTTGTTGTGGTGATGATAAAGATGATGATGGCAATGTCAGTTGTGTTGATGACTTTTTAAGCAGAGTAATCATGTTCAAGATTAGATTTAACCCTTTCACTTGTACAGCTAATTGTGCCTCTATATAATGGCTATTATTGTTGCTTAAAACGATTCTAATGTCAAGCCAATAATGGAACTTGCATGCAGTATGTCAGCCTGCTAGAAATAGCACCCAACTCTGGCTTGTATCATACCTTAGTATCTAAATAAAGGAAGCACACGTTTGATTATGTAGATAGTCATTATCATCATTATCAATGTTTTATGGTCACTTTTCCATGCTGGCAGGAGCTGGACGTGTTTCCTGAGGCAGTGTTTTATGATTGGATGCCTTTCCTGTTGCCAACGTTTTAGTCGCCTTTTACAACATGCAGAGGTATTCACTGTTTGGGAGAGGAAAGAATTGATGAAGTGGTCATGGCTGAAACATTTTTGGTCATAGGTCTGCTAGATTATGGTTGACCAGGGAGCAAAACGACATCAGTAACTATTCTAATATAAGCTTGATGGAGCTCCTAGTTGAGGTAAGTGGAGATGATTAAAAAAAATCATCCACTGTAGTAGAAGAATTTGAGAGGGAAATATCTTAAGTGTGTTAGTGATTGATTGCTTAAGAACCTACAAACAGCTTACTTTGAAAATTGCAAGCCATGATGTGCATAGTCTCTCCCAGAAGAGATTTACTTTTTATTCAGTTTTCCATCAACACAGGTATGACTGTGTTAAGTGGTTCCAAGTTTGATCCCACTGTAGCACATTGTGCAAGTGTCTTCTACCATACCCCTGAATTGAGCAGTACTTTGTGACCAAACTTCGTTGACTGAAACTGTGGAGTTCTGCCGTGTGTGTTATAAGCTAAAATTACAACCATCATTCACAAACAAGTTTGGCTTGGCAGCATATGTTAGGTTTTTACTAATTGTTTTAGGCACTCCTGTAGCTGTGAGCTGATATAGATACTCTCTCAACCCTCCCACCCTTGATTGAGTAGAACATGAGTAAGTCACAGCTCAAAGGAGAGAATGGTCTGCATCAGCCTAAGGGTGGGCTATTACTCATTTTGTAAGCTGAGTGTACTGGAGCAACATGAAATATACAGTGCCTTGTTTAGAGATCATGTAAAGTTACACACATACACTGTTTATGTGTGTGTGTAAATACCTACACACATCTGCTCATGTACCGGAAAAGATATAATCATTGGCAAGGAAACTGAAGAACTAGTACCTGAATTATAAAGTCCCTTAAGGTATTTGTTTTCCATTGAGTTACAGTCCATTCTTTTACAGTCAGAAATGCAGTGAACCAGTGACTGGCTTATTGGAAACCTGTAACCAATGGTAATTTCATTCACAGATTGCAAACTAAAACTAAGCATCAGTTTTCAAAAGTTCTCCCAAAGTTTATAAGTCATTTAGAATGCATTTATCTAACTTGTATCTTGTTGAGGCTTAACCCAGTTGAGCAGTCCTTACAGTGTGTGTGTGTGTGTGTGTGTGTGTGTGGTCACTATTAAGATCACCAAATATTATAAAACCTAGCATAGGTGTTGTTTATCCCCCTGGTTGAGCAAATTTATGATTATAGATATTTCAGTCATATCACCCCTTGTCTCTTCATTTAGGATTGTTAACATAATTTAATGTCCTTTCTGAGGGGTATAATTTGAGAGATTTGGTTGCTATTTTATAGTTGTAATTGCAGGAGATATTTGTCACCATAAATTGATGATAAAGTTGTTAGGCTATAGAAAAACAGAAGAGTTTGAGTGTTAATGCTTTTACTAAAGAAGAAATAATATTCCTTGTCAGAAAGTCCAGCATAAAATGCCTTTCTTCATCTTACATCATGCCATATATTTCTCATTTGTTTTTATTTCCTTGTTTAATTCATGTCATTTGCTCATCTATTTACTATCTATTTTTGGCTAATGAGAAAGTCTGTACAAGGTTTCCCATCCTGCCAGAAATAGCAGCCAAATTTCCAACTTGTCACACCCTCTCTAGTCTGTCTTAAGCCTGTTGGTTGTTGAGGCCAGAGCTTATCTGGATTTTCAAGGTATTCATTACTGATAGTGCAAGACACCTCACCCCAAATTGGGATACCAGTCTGTTGCAAAATTATCTCCCCCTCTTTCCATAGGTACCACTGGTACTCATTACTGGAACCCCATAAAATGACATACTATACCACCCAGTCTGAAAATCAAACCCCTTATCTAATAATCATGAGGCCAACCCCCTATTCACTAGACTATGTATTTTCACAAACCACAAATTTTCTGACAGAATGGAAGAATGGATATATTAGATTATGTTCTGGATAGTCTGACTAGATGTGTTGGGGTGGAGGATGATACAGCTGGAATACCTTTGATCCAGGTTGACCTGAGACAAAACACCACCACCTTTCCCTTTTCATTACAGAAATAGGGTCTTCTTTTCAGTTAGGCCTTGTGTAAAAACTGAAAAGTAAAAGCTCCTACAGTTCAGAACCTTATTTTCAGGTGCTGCTAACCAATGTGATGAAAAGGTTCTATAGATAAACACACTTCCTTCTACACTTGTTTTGAAAGTTATATAACAGTTTGTTTAAAGATCAGCTAGGAGTGGGGAAATTAAAACTAGGTTAACCCAGAAACAGATGGACTCTAAAGGAGAGGAGCAACCAAATTAGAGAGATTTTGAGGATGGTTGGTATTAAATGGAAATATTAAGTTGAATGACTTTGAAGTGACATCTCATCTGCATTGACTTCATAACACATTCAAAAAAATTTTTTAATGAAAAGAAAACACTTAATTTTTTTAGTGTTTGATATTTTTATCTACTTATTGATTGGTTTGTTTATTCATTCTAATTGTTTTTTGCTTCAATAAACCATAACTTTTCAAGAGGCAACTTAATTTTTTTAAATTCTCAGAGCAATTAAAGTAGAAACATTGTTTGGTCTTAACTCTTTCCATTCTTTTTACCATTCTCTTTCCTTTCCCCTGCTTCTCTACCTCTCCTATCTTCCACTCACACCTCTATCTCTCTGAGAATTTGAATTATAAAAGTTATTTTCTACTTGGACATAAGTCCTGAGATTTTGTGGAGAGGGATAGAATCAATGAAATTGACTCCAGTTCTTGACTGGTACTTTATTTCTTCAGTCTTAGAATAAAAGACAGGAAGTACAAAAAGAACAACAACAATGATAATTTTGGCACAAGGTCAGTAAGTTCAGGGAGAGGTTAAGTTGGTTACATTGACCCCAATGCTCAATTGGTACTTATTTTATCAACCTTGAAAGGATGAAAGGCAAAGTCAGCCTTGGTGGAATTTGAACTCAGAACACAAAGATAGAAGAAATGCCATTAAGCATTTTGCCCTGCATGCTAATAATTCTGCCAGTTTGCTGTCTTAGAAGTTTTCTTCTGTCACAAGGATGGCAGATGAGTGAACAGTTACAGAAACAAGTTATGAAAAGTATGGGAAGCTACACAGACTGCATAGAATAAAAACAAAAACTATCTGAAGTCAGCCTGGAAACTCCTCTAAACTAAGATTACTCTAGCAGCAAGAGTTAGTGCCTTTCCCAGCTGTCATTTCTTACCTCCAGACAAGGTGCATGCTGAGTGTGGGATTATATTTGATATTCTCTCATACCTTCAAACAAATTTACTGCAAAGTAGCACCTTTTTCTCAGAGTGGAATTTGAAACAGTTGATGGGGGCTTGGCCAAAAAGATTCACCGTGATAGTATTTACTAATTTTCTTCTTACTCCTGTTTGTACTAAGTATGAAACATTATTCTGGTAGCTGTAGACTAATCTAATATTTTCAAATCATTCTGCTGCTTAACTATTGAAATCTACGTGCACCCTCCTCTCTCTCCCTTTCTCACAGTAAAATAGATTTTTGTAGCTGACAGTTGGTCTTTTAGGACTTGAGTTGTTGATCATAAAACTAGCAATGCTGATGTTGAAATTTTAGCATTTGATTCTAGTTTGGACCAAATAATTTGTTGGTTTTTATTATCTACATTATTGTCAAAAAAAAAAAAAAAATCACAGGAGTTACTAATTTTGGTGAGAAAGGTGTAGATAGGCAGAAGAGCAAGGAAGACACAATGTGAGAGTTAGTTTAGAGGTGCAGTGGCCATAGAGTATTAGCAGTAAGATGTGGAGAAAAGTAGTTTTTCTGTGAACTAGAGGTTGTAATGTTTTGTGAATCTTTTATAATCAACCAAATAGACATGTTGATGCAGCCTTGAATGTTAGCAGCACTACCTCAGCTATGTGAGCCTGAAGTATGTTGATGTGCCACTTATGGAGGGAGAAAATATCTAATAATCATTAGGGAGAAATATCTTTGTTAATGACCTCCATTTAAAATATTTGAATATTTCTTTTCCTCATGGCAATCTAATGTTATTTATATAATTTTTTTTTCTGATACAACTGTAGTAATTGAATCCTTTGTATGAATCGTGTTTCTTATTTGCTTAACACTACTGAACCTAAAGCTAACCATCATCATCATTGTTTTAATGTCCACTTTTTCATACTTGCAATGAGTCTGGCAAAATTTGTTTTGGTAGATTTTTCTAAGACATTCTAAGATTTTTCTGATGCTAATCCTAACCTGTTTCCAAGGTAATAAATCTCCAGTATATCAAACAAAAAACAACCTAGACATAGTTAGATAGTTACAAGCTAGAAAAAAAAAAAAGAATATTTGAATGAGACTTTTGTTTATAAAGATCACACAACGTTATGTCAAGAAACCCAGGAATGGTTGACTCTTGGCTATAGTTACAATACCAACTGACATCTACACAGTAGGACTTGAACCTCTTACTCTGTGATTCTGAAGTGAATTTCCTAATAGCACATCCATGCCTGATGCATTATTAACATTGAGACATGGTGACTGAGAAGGATAAGTTATAATCTGTATTATAGAATTTGGATTACAGTTCCTAGAAGTTTACTTATAAAACAAAGAGCAAAGAGCTTAACAGAACAAATAGTTAAATTACTAATCTTTTTGTTGTTATCAACATAAACTGTATAATCCTCCATTTGTCACACTTTCTACAGAAATTAAGACCAATAAATCTAGTAGAAAATAGATGTATTGCGTATTAGAAACTACACATAACTACTCAACATTGGCAAAGTTATATAGACAAAACTGGCTACCCACCCCGAGAGTTAAATGTTTACAAGCTTCACATATTTTGCTTGAACTGCACTGTGGCTCTTTAACACTCTTTCTTGAATTCTTCCTTTCCTGTCATCCATTTCCTTCACTGTCATGTATGTGCAGCTATAGAATGATTTCTTCAGTTCTTTAGTATTTTCGCTGTCATCTGAAGTAGTGTGATCCTAACCAGACTTGCATTGTATCTAGGATGACAGTCTGCATAAAGTTGTATGGAAGACCAGGCATTACTTATGCAGATTGCCCCTCTCCAAACTATTGATGTTGTCCAAAGGAATGGTTAAGTGTTAAGTTACCAGAAGGAAACTGAAACTGAAGGCATTATTAAACTACCTCAAGATCTCTTGATTTGTAGTTCATTACATTGATCCTGGTAACTTCACTGATACTAATACTTTTTTTTTTATTTTGTCGACCCCAGAAGGATGACAGGTGAAGTTGACTTAACTTCGATTTGAAGATGCTGTGAATGTAAAAGAGCCAGAAAAAATACTGCAAAGCATTTTGTCCAACACTTTAACAATTTTGCCACTGCTAATTATATATGTTTCTCACCTGAATCTAATTATTGCTTTTACTTCATTTCATCTCTGTTTTATCTCTTAGATATTTTATTTAATATTCTGGTGAACCCCCTTCTTTTTTTGAACCTGCATTCTACAGGAATTATCTTTCTGATAACCATAGAAATTTTAAAATCCTAGGTGAATATTTACTGCTCTAAACCTCATCAGGATCTATTTAAACTACAAACCAGGAAAAAAAAAAGTTTCTAGGTACAACCCTTTCTTCTGCTCAGCTAGACTAATAAAAAAAAAAAAGTTCTTAGCATTATTTGTCTATTGAGAAATGATAAATTGTTCTAGAATATTTCAAATTTAATATTTGATTTCTAATATTTACAAAAGAAAAATCAATTTCCTTTTCTTGTATAATTTGTGTGTGTGCATTTGCATGCATATTCTCTCTGAAATGTTTAGAAAAGTCCTAAAATGAAGGAACAGAGCTACAATCTTGATGCTTAAACATACCGTTGATATACAATCTCTGCAATTGGCAGTTACAGGGACATCCAATTGTAAAAAAAGAAAAAAAGAAAATACATGTATAACACCCATCAAATTCCTTGTGTAGTACAGCACTGGAATGGATTGTATAGAATGAATGTAGCTGCATGTGTGGCTGTTTAGTTAAGAAGTTTGCTTTCCAGTCACATGGATGCAGGTTCAATTGCACTGTGTTTGGGCAAATGTCTTCTGTAGACCCAGGCTGACCAAACCTTTGTGAGTGGATTTGATAGACAAATACTGAAAGTAATCGACCACCACCACCACTCTCTCTCTCTTTATATATATATATATATATATATATATTGGATCATCCCATTAATAATGTGGGTTTTTCAATTGCATGAACTAAAAGTTGGATAAACTACCTGCATCAACTTCCTATAAAAGCAAATAGTGATTTTACCTTGTCCTTATTCTTAGTGCAAGTTTTGAAGAATGCAGTTTGATTTTAACACTTACTTTTTCAAAGCTATAAGGAGCATATTTGGTATATTTTGCTTCATGAGTTCAATAATGCAACGGAAGGTGTGAGGAATATTAATGCAGTGTATGGGGACTGAACAATAAGTGTAAGCCAGTGTCAACAGTGGTTCCAGAAATTCCAAGCTGGAAAATACAACCTAGAAGACCAACCTTGTCCTGGAAGATTTGTAGAGCTTGATGAGGACATCCTGCAAACTCTAGTGGAACAAAATCCCATCATAACTTTTCAGGAACTAGCAGAAAAGCTTGGATTTGGTCATTCAACCATTCATTGACACCTGTGTACCATCAGAAAAAAAAAAAATTGGGTCAATGGGTCCTTACAAACTTTCCGAGATAATTATGTGCAGACAGTGAATGTGTGCTCTTCTTTGCTGTCATGTCTCACAAATGAACCTTTTTTGGGTCGAATAGTGACTGGTGATAAGAAATAGGTTCTCTATAAAAATGTTGAGCACCGAAGAGAATGGGGAGGGAAAGGAGAAACATAGGCACCCCAGGCTAAAGAAGGTCTTCACTCATGTAAGGTGTTATCTGTTTGATAGGGTATGAAAGGTTTAGTCTACTTTGAACTTTTAAATCCAAACCAGATGATAATGAAGGCGATCTACTGTGAGCAGCTTCAGCAGCTTAAGTTAGCACTAGAAGAAAAAGAACCATCTTTGGTTTCAAGTCAAAAGGTGCTCTTCCATCAGGATAATGCTTGGCCACATACAGCGAAGATGACATACCAAAGGCTGGAGCAGATTGAATGGGAAATGATGCCCCACCCACCATGTTCACGGGACATTGCCCCATCTAATTATCATTTATTCCGCAGTCTTCAAAATCATTTTGACGGAAAAAACTATGAATTCTGTAGACAGGGTCAGAACAGTAGTGGAGAAGTATTTTTCATCACATACAAGTGAATTTCAGAAAAGGGACCTTGCATGTATACTAAACAGGTGGAAGAGTGTTGTAGAAAATGGAGAGTACATTTTAGATGAAAAAACATTCTCTTAATGTTAAAAAATAAAACAAGTATATAAAAAAATTATTTCTGGGATGACCTAATAATAATATATATATATATATAGATATGTGTGTGTGTGTGTGTGCATGTGCATATGTGTGTGTATATATATGTGTGTGTGTGTGCGTATGTTCGTGTGTGTGTATGTGCGTATGCATGCACATGTTCGCTTGTGCGTGTGTGTGCATACGTGTGTATATATACATCTGTATATATGTGCATATATATGCATCTGTATATATGTGCATATATATGCATCTGCATATATGTGCATATATATACATCTGCATATATCTATGTGTGTGTATGTTTGTGTATGTATACGTGTGTATACATGTTTGTGTATATATATATATGTGTGTGTGTGTGTGTGTGTGTGTGTGTGTGTGTACATATAATGTATATGTTTGTCTCCTTCCCTTGATAGTGCATGATAGTTGTGCGTTTACTGGCATACAAGAAATGTCACTCATTTCCAGTATTCTTTGAAGACATATCTGACTGTAGGGGGGAAATATTATCTTATTTGGAAGCAAGGGCAGGTAGGTGATAGAAATAGCATTCAACCATATGAAACCTGCATTTGTAAGCTCCATCCAACCCAACCAAGCAAACATGGAAAAGTGGATGTTAAAATGACAAAAGAATAAAGCTGCTTTATTTCCTTCTAACTTATGTAACCCATACCTGCATGGAAGAATAGATATAAAGCTACTTTTGATTATGTTCTCATCAGTTTGTGAGAAATATTGAAATCGGTAAAAGGTTATGCTTCAAAACTGTCTCACCATTTACTTAGCGATTAACACTTAGTGACATTAAACACCAGTTGCATTATTCCTGCTGAGAATCTGCCACCAGACAGTGCCAGACTTGAGATATTGAAATATTAAAACAATGTTGGTTTTGCTTAGTTAATCAATATAACAGCAGTTAATACTACACTATTAGAATTTGGATGATGACCAATTTATCATAGATCTAGCACTTAGATGCTTGCAGCACAAGTGTTTGTGTGTGTATGTATGTGTGTGTGTGTGTGTGTGTATATATAGTCGTGTTTTGTTTTTCTATTGTTTGCAAACTACAAAACATTCTTATGAAATTTTAAAAATTATATTTTCACAATTTCACACTTTTAAACCTTTTCATTAAGTTGTTGCCATCATTTAGCTTCTGACCATCTTGTATTTAGGGTATCCAGGACAAAAAAAAAGAAAAATTATCTAATGTACGCATTCTTGTTTTAAGATAGTAGGATATAATTTGAAGGAGATTTAGCAATCACACATTGACTGCCTCCTTAGTTCATTTCTTCATTAAGTTATTTGATAGCAGTGTTTTTAAGGTGTTGTAAGTAGTCGTCAGATTTGGAAACACACAGTGCATGAGACAATCCACATGCCTGGTGATGGTGGTGGTGATGGAGTAAATACTATTTTATAGGTACATCCAAACCATTCCACACTGGACATTGAGACATTGAATAGAATAAAATGAACAACAGTATTTTCAATTTATCAAATCGATATACATATTTCTGGAGATTTACTTAAAATTTCATCAAGATATATCATTTAATAAAACTTAACTTTTTTTTTATATGTGAGTCACTGTATTGAAAGTGACTCACTATCTTTCCAGCATTTGTAGTGTGCCTTTTGGTTATGATAATATACAAGTGATGGCAATGGGGTACTATTGACAAATAAATGTTGGTTCTACCTGATGTCTTGAGTTCATGAAAAAACATCTTACAAGAAAATATTCAAGGTTTCATCTGTCTGTGATATTTTCTTTCCTGTGCTTATTTCTTTCCCTGTCATATTTTTCTACTGCTGTCAGCCATTGGATAGACTGTAGCTATACCGGGATTGTTGCTTTCAAAGGCTTGTAGCCAGTTAAATCAAATTCAGTATTTCGTCTGATATCTATTTTATTGAGAACAGAAGGCAAAGTCAACTTAGGCATAACAGAATGTAACCAAATGCCATTAGATGTAATCAAAGTATTTTAAAGTTCCATCTGTCTTCATGATAGTATCTTCTGTATTTTGGTAATGACAATAGATTAAAAAAAATATTTTAAAGAATTAAAAAATATGACTTATACACAACTGTGGTGAATATATTATCTAAATTACGCAAATATGAAAATAACCCTGACATCTCATTTTAACAGATATATTTACCAAAATTACATAAAATTATTTTGAAATACTAAAGAGTAATTATATTCAATAACATCACCATTGGCTTCAACCACTGACTCCAGATGACTTTGGAATCTCTTGCAACTCTTCTGAACAGTCTTCTTGTTTAAGTTGGTGAATGCTGCCATAATCCTTATCTTCACTTCATCTTTGGTGTTACAAGTAGTTCTGTTGATCTCTTGCTCAACTGCACCTCGCACATAATATAAATGGGGTTGCAGTCTAGGTAGTTAGGTAGCCAGATGTTAGAGGGGATGTAGTTGCAGGAATTGTCTGACTGGGTTCTCCTGCTTGAGTGGCATGGTGCAAAGTCCTGTTGCCAGACATAGGGTCTTCTAGCTGCTACTCTTTTGACCCAGGGCAGCACTACATCCTTCAAGCACTTGATGTAGGTCTCCGTGTTGAGTCTGAGGCTGTATGGGAAGATGAATGGAGGCATAACGTCACCATCACTAGTGACCACTTGATGCACCATGATGTTGAATGGATGCTTGATCTTTATCACTCTTGGTGCATGTCCTCAGATTGCCTGACCAGCTCCTGTCAAACCATCTAACTCATGCCAGCATGGAAAGCAGACATTAAATGATGATGATAATTTCTAAAGTTTAGCATAAGAACATAAATTTGTAATGGGGAGGTATATTTATTTCTACTGATCCTAATACTTGGTTAGTGAATACTAAGACAGATAGATGAAAGGTAAAGTTGATTCTGGTGGGATTTAAATTCAAAACCTTTTAATAAAATACCATGAGGCATTTAATCTGATGCACTACAGTTTTCTATCTCTCCATTTCCTAATTAACAGTAATAATATTACTCACCTTCCTTAATCTTCTAAGCATTAAGCTTAATTATTTTCCCTTCACTCATTATAAAACTAGAAATAATTGAACAAAATCCCTTTCTATTGTGTTTTAATGATTCAGGTGCTTGCCATCTTGTGTTCTCTGCACACTCGCTCATATAAACTCTCTCTCTCTCAACCCCCCCCCACACACAAGCACACACAAACACACATACGCACACACAAGCAGCACATTTATCTTTCTGAAACATCCTATTTGTTAATTCAACTTGTTGACTGACTTAATGACTGACTTATGTAAAATTTATTTCAAGTGTTTGAATGTTTTCATGCAAGCAGGTGTCCACTGCATGCTTGTTATGTTGTGTAATGAGATAATCACTTGTATGCTTTATTATATACAAGAGTTTTGGGTTTTTTTGTCTTTTGTTTGTTGCTTGATATTTTTAGTATCAATCCTAATCATCAATTTTACCCTCTTACATGCAAAACAATGGTGTATGACTCTTATTCTTTTTTTCTTCTTCATTTTACCTAGTGAAAATAAGATCAGGGTATGGATAGGTCCATGTTGATTACACAGGGTAGTTTATCTTATTCACATCAGACCCATTTCAACTCCCATTGAAGATGTAAGATGGAAACATTTCTCAGTCATTTTAATGTGGGGAAGTCACTTCTGAAATTGTAATTTTAATAGTTTCCATTTGATGGGAAGTATGGATTTGTGTTTGTTATCTAGGCTCCGAATGGAACGGTAAGCATACTTTGTATTTCTTTTTTTGTTAGTTTATGTATCAGATGATTTTTTTGATTTTTTTTTTTGTATTAGTTGATTGACAGATTCAGAACAGTAGACAAAATACCTTGCATCTATTTAAATTCAGTGTTTAAATCTTGCTTCTTCCAACTTGTCTTCTTGTCCTTCCAGGTTAAGGTGATAGAATAAGAATACCATTCAATTACTGGAATCAATTTAATCAACTATTGCCCCCACTGACCACCAAAAGATATGTTAGAAATCATTAAGGAGAGTGAATTGGTAGAATCATTAGTGTTGAACAAAATGCTCGGTATTTCTTCTGGCTCTTGACATTCTGAGTTCAAATCCTGCTGAGATCAACTTTGTCTTTCATCTCAAGGGATTTATGTATTAAAGCATCAATCAAACACTAAGATTGATGGCATAGACAAACTCCCTCCCTCAGAATTGCTGGCCTTGTGCCTAAAACAGAAACAGTAGTGTAGTTGTTGTTATATGAAAGAATTTTTATGAAATATGCCACAGATTATTTTCGCTTTATTCAATTTTGTGACTGTTGAAATAGCTTAAGTTAATATTTTTGGGAAAGGCATGAACATTACTACATCTCATTTTTCTTCTTCCTTACCTCAATATTGAGGCATCTGTAAGTAAAGTTCACATGCATAAATATGTGTGTTACATCTATATTTACATATATCTATATGCAAAGGCAAAGTTCATACCTCTTGGTATATATATATGTGTGTGTGTGTGTGTGTGTGTGTGTGTGTGTGTGTGTGAATTTTACATCCTTTCAGTTCAGGCTCATTAAAAATAGCCCTGCACGGAAAACGCCATGCCACCACCAGTGAGACAATGATTCTAATCTTTATGGGATTTCAACCATCTAGAAATAGCAGCTAAATTTCTGTAAAATTATACCTACCATCTTAAAAAGGAAAAAAATACACATGTCGTGTCTTAAAACAAAAATGCAGGCTAGTCATGACTGTAAGGCCTTTGATCATAGGTCTGTTTGATCAGTAAAACAACAATGCTAGTAAATATAAATCTATAGCATGTGTAATAATGCATGTTTGTCCTGTGCTCAGTAACCAACTATACTGTCACAGCTTAAGGCATAGGTACAAATTATGCTTCTCAGAGATAATTTAGCTTGCAACAAATACACAGGTGTGTGCAAACCACTGCTTAACTTCAGAAAAATGTTGAATTTTTACAGTAAGTGTTAAAATATAAACCAACAAGAGCTGTACTCAAAAACTGATTATATTAAATGTTCATATATTTGGTGCTTATCAACTTACTCTCCTCTTATCTTAATTGGATTGCTACTGTGAAGGATCAGAAGTATCAGGAAACACTTGATTACCATCTGGCTATTAAAATGCTCTCTCTCAGGTATCACTCTAAATATTTTAGAAAAATTTGAAATCTTTTAAAGCCCTTCTTACACTTGCTTCACCCAGTCTCTCTGAAGTTTCATAGATTATAAGCTACTTCATAGAAGATCTGTATTGGTTAGAAATGATGGAATGCCCATCTTTGTTTTCAGTTTCATCTGAGTTCAAATACTGCTTGAACCAACACTTGCCTTCCATCTAGTCTGGAATTGATAAAATTATTCCCAGGCAAGTACTGAGATTGATTCAATTAGCTATGCTCCTCTTTTACACTGTGGTTTTATATCAATCAATGTAAGAAATCTTTGTCCTATGTATGCACCGTGCTTCATCATTTGACTGGACTTTTGGAATTGTTTGTGGTATATTCTTAAATGAAGTCTGTTGAGTTTAAATCCTCCACCCTTTCTCCTGGTTTTGTTTTTTTAAACTGTAACTGAAACCTTGTTGGGTAAAAACAATTTTTGTTTCGTTTTTTTTCTATTTTCAACAT
Organism: Octopus sinensis; assembly: GCF_006345805.1. NCBI lineage: Eukaryota > Metazoa > Mollusca > Cephalopoda > Octopoda > Octopodidae > Octopus > Octopus sinensis. The sequence goes on from NC_043007.1 coordinate 42,192,713, forward strand.
TGTAAATGAGAGATGTCAACAACTTCAGCCATTTGTGTTCTTATCTTCGTAATACAGCCTTATTTTTATTGCCAATCTAGTTTTAAAGTTTCTACAAGAATTCTTTTCCTTTCTTTGTCTTTTTTTTTCAAGTATTTTTCTAAATCAAGATTCCCAAATGAAATATTTCCTACTATACAGCATCTGAGTCATCTTGTAAAGATTTATTTGGATTAAAACTCGAGTAAATAAGAATATGTGATCAGTTAACAGATTCATATATTCAGAGCTTACTTAGATTTTCATCAAGTCCACTATATCAACTATATTCTCTTCCTGAATTAGGTTGAAAGCCTTATTAATATTCTGTCATACAGAAATGTCTAGCATTCATTCTTACTGAATTAGGCCTAAAGCAATATATGTACAACACAAATGTTTAGTATTCAGAATATTTGCAAATATATTATGAAAAAATGTTATTCTTTTAAATCTTTTTGTTTAGTTTTGTGTCAGTCTAAGCCAAACTTCATCTTCCTCTCTTTCCCATTGTACATATGTGTTAGTACATGTTTGTATATTTGTGTGCATGTCTGTGTGTGTCTTTAATGTTTCTGTACATATGCATATGTGTATACATGTATATGTATGTAGGTGCTGCAGGTTTGACTGTGTAGTTAAGTTTGTTTCCCACATGGTTTTGGGTTCACTCCCACTGTGTGGCACCTTGGGCAAGTGTCTTTTACCATAGTCCCAGACCAACCAAAGGTATCTCCTACCTACAGATGTGCAATCATGCTGTGAAATTTGTTCTTTGCCTATATTTGTCGTTGCTGGGCTGTGGAGGGTTAAGTGTCAAACTAACTGCAGTCATATTTAGTCCCAATATTCTGAATTTAGAATTGTAGGGATGGAACAAGTGACTCTCTTTCACCCTCCAGGATCATTAAAGCATGTATCACCCATGTCCTATGTCCCACCTTCAATTGTATGATTTTCTGTTGGTACAAGATGTTATTAGTAATGTTATAATGATCCTATTTGTAATCCTATTTTCCATTGTGTGTGTGTGTGTATGCATGTATTTGACTGTGTATGTGTATATAGAGTAGTCAGTCAATGCAATCATTAAAACACCAAACAAATACCTTATAACAACTGTATTAGCTTTTACGTATTTGAATTCAACTCTTACCTTGCCCAAGTTTGCACCATCTTTCTGGGGGGGGGGTGTCAATGAATGAGTTCTTTTCACTCTTTCCCTCTCTCTCAACCAGCTACCCTTCACTGTGTGAGAGTCACAGAAAGCAGGAGAACCACTTACTGTTCCTTTCTTCCAGAAATGGAGGGTTGAGCTAGGGGTCAACAACTTCTTTTCATCCAGCATGCTACAAAAAGCATCCAAAGAAATCTGGGAACATGATAGGCATGGCTAGACCTATGTACCTTACAGCACAGAACAATTTAAAAATGTGTGTGTGTGTGTGTTATATAATAAAACCAAGACTAACGCAGAAAAGTGATGAGGATGATGATGGTCATGGTGTGGGTGGTGGTAGAGGCCATGATGAGGGTGATGTGGATGATGATGTGTATGATGTTGACAGAAAGAATGTTAGTCCCTTTGTATCTGTTATTTCAGGTAACATGCTATCCAGGCAGCTGGTTGTGGAGTGCTAGGTTTTGTCTCTGCCCCTTCTCACACATTCATATTGATAACCTCTTGTTTGTATGTGAATGACAGAGAGAAAGGGAAAGAGTCTGAGAGAGAGGGAGAGAGAGAGAGAGAGAGAGAGAAAAACTGTTTTTTGCAATGCCTGAGTCATAGTTGTCATGTCAACACAAGAAGTTACTGCTGCAGTGGGAGGGCGTGTGCAGTGACCTCTTTGAACTCTCTCTCCCTCCCTCCCTCCCTCTCTCTCCCTCTTAGTTAATAAAGGTGAGGATGGTAACAGTAAAATCCTAGAGAGGCTGTCCATGTCTGTGTTTGTGACCGAGTTTTCTATCTCTCAGTGGAAGCTATTTTGCTTTGCTTAATTTGCTAATGAATGTCCTTTAGTGTGTGTGTGTGTGTGTGTGTAATGATTACATGCAAACATATGTTTACATGAATCTAGCCCTTTCCAACAAGTACTTTTAGTTATCTGTTTTGTTGTACTTATTCCATTTCTTTTTCTTAAGAGGTTTACATGTGTGAGTCACCTTCTTTGTTGTTACTCTTTTGATATCTTGAATTTTGATTATATTTTATCCACGTTATTATCATCGTCATCATCACTACCACCACGATTATTTCTCTTACTGATATTGGCTGCATAGATTTGCACAAAGGCTTAATTTTGAACACACTTGTTATTACACTGTTAGAGTTTTACAGTGTTCTGGTACTATACTCCATCTACGCACGCACACATTATAATTCTCCATAATTATCTATAAACCATCACTAAAATCAAAGGCACAGCTGTATGGTTAAGAACACACACTGGCTTGGTGACTGTGTGGTTAAGTTGTTTTCACAACCATGTGCTTCTCAGTTCAGTCTCACTGCACAACACTTTGACCAAGTGTTTTCTTTCACAGCCTCAGACCAATGAGTGTCTTGTGAGTGAATTTGGAAAATAGAAATTGTGTAGAAGCCCTATGTATGTGGTACCAAATTTAAAATAAAGGTTGATTTGTTTGATGAAAACATCTTAAAGCAGTGCTGTAGCATGGCCACAACCCAATGACTGAAACCAGTAAAAGAATATAAAAAAAAAACGTAGGAGTGGCTGTGTGGTCAGTAGCTTGCTTACGAACCACATGGTTCCAAGTTCAGTCCCACTGCATGTCACCTTGGGCAATTGTCTTCTACTATAGCCTTGGGCCAGCCAAAGCCTTGTGAGTGGATTTGGTTGACGGAAACTGAAAGAAGCTGTCGTATATATGTGTGGTGTGAGATGTGTGTGTGGGTCTGTGGGTGTGTGTGTGTGTGTGTGTGTGGTGTGTGTGTGGTGTTGGATTTATATATATATTATATATATAAAGTGTGGGTGTTCTGTTTGTCCCCCAACATCGCTTGACAACCGATGCTGGTGTGCATATGTCCCTGTAACTTAGCAATTCGGCAAAAGAGATCGATAGAATAAGTATGAGGCTTACAAAGAATAAGTCCTAGGGTCAATTTGTTTGATTAAAGGCGGTGCTCCAGCATGGCCACAGTCAAATAACTGAAACAAGTTCAAGAGTAAACCTAATTTTTCTAAACCATGGTTTTCTTAAATCAGCCTTTTGGTCAGTTGTTACATACATCAGCTGAGTGAGTTATTTTTTGCATAACCATATCAGTCCATTAATGTGTTGCACAGTCAACTGAAAGTCCGACTGAACAAAACTGTGGTTTGGATTATGTAATCCTGTTTATCTTGTAGACAGATATCAGACTCTTAATTCAACAAGATTGTGTTGAGTATTTTGTTTTTTGTGTACCACTAAGTAAACAAAAACTACACACACACACACACAATCATCATTTAACATTCATGTTCCATGCTGGCATGGATTGGACATATGTTTGTGTGTTTGTGAATATATGTACATGTATATGAATTTTGTTTGTATGGGTATGTATCAGTTTGCATCTCCCTTCTGTTTTTCTCTCTCTCTCTCTCTCTCTCTCTCTGTTCTGTTTCTCTCTCTCTGTTCTGTTTCTCTCTCTCTGTTATGTTCTATCTCTCTTTTATTTCTGCTGGTTTATCTTGTTCTGTTCTCTCTCTCTCTCTCTATCTCTTCACTCTCTCTTTTCTGTTTTTTTCTCCCTTCTCTCGTTCTCATCTTCTCTCTCTCTGTTTCAGTTTCTATCTCTCTCTTGTTCAGTTTCTCTCTCTCAAACTCTGTTTCAGTGTCTCTCTCTCTCTCCCACTCTGTTCGTTTCTCTCTCTCTCTCTTCCACTCTGTTAAGTTTCTCTCTCTCCCCCACTCTGTTCAGTTCTCCTCTCTCTCACACTCTGTTCAGTTACTCTCTCTCTCTCTCTCACTACTCTGTTCAGTTTCTCTCTCTCTCTCTCTATCTCTCACTCTGTTCAGTTTCTCTCTCTCTCTCAACTCTGTTCAGTTTCTATCTCTCTCTAACATCTTTTCAGTTTATCTCTCTCTCTCTCTCTCACTCTGTTCAGTTTCTCTCTCTCTCTCTCACTCTGTTCAGTTTCTCTATCTCTCTCACTCTGTTCAGTTTCTCTCTCTCTCTCTCACGTGTTCAGTTTCTCTCTCTCTCTCACTCTGTTCAGTTTCTCTCTCTTCTCTCTCTCTCTCTCACTCTGTTCAGTTTCTCTCTCTCTCTCTCTCTCACTCTGTTCAGTTTCTCTCTCTCTCTCTCTCACTTGTTTCAGTTCTCTCTCTCTCTCTCACACTCTGTTCAGTTCTCTCTCTCTCTCTCTCTCTCTCTCTCTGTTCAGTTTCTCTCTCTCTCTCACTCTGTTCAGTTTCTCTCTCTCTCTCTCTCACTCTGTTCAGTTTCTCTCTCTCTCTCACTCTGTTCAGTTTCTCTCTCTCTCACTCTGTTCAGTTTACTCTCTCTCTCACTCTGTTCAGTTTCTCTCTCTCTCACTCTGGTTCAGTTTCTCTCTCTCTCTCACTCTGTTCAGTTCTCTCTCTCTCTCCACTCTGTTCAGGTTCTCTATCTCTCTCTCTCTCACTCTGTTCAGTTTCTCTCTCTCTCTCTCTCACTCTGTTCAGTCTTCTCTCTCTCTCTCTCTCACTTGTTCAGGTATCTCTACTCTCTCTCTCTCACTCTGTTCAGTTTCTCTCTCTCTCTCTCTATCTCACTGTGTTAAGTTTCTCATCTCTCTCTCTATCTACTCACTCTGTTCAGTTTCTCTCTCTATCTCTCTTCACTCTGTTCAGTTTCTCTCTCTCTCTCTCTCACTCTGTTCAGTTTCTCTCTCTCTCTCTCTCACTCTGTTCAGTTTCTCTCTCTCTCTCTCTCTCACTCTGTTCAGTTTCTCTCTCTTCTCTTCTCTCACTCTGTTCAGTTTCTCTCTCTCTCTCTCTATCACTATGTTCAGTTCTCTCTCTCTCTCTATCCTCTCTACTATGTTCAGTTCTCTCTCTCTCTCTCTCTCTCACTCTGTTCAGTTTCTCTCTCTCTCTCTCTCTCTCACTCTGTTCAGTTTCTCTCTCTCTCTCTCTCTCTCACTCTGTTCAGTTTCTCTCTCTCTCTCTCTGTTCAGTTTCTCTCTCTCTCTCTCTCTCTCTCTCACTCTGTTCAGTTTCTCTCTCTCTCTCTCTCTCTCTCACTCTGTTCAGTTTCTCTCTCTCTCTCTCTCACTCTGTTCAGTTTCTCTCTCTCTCTCACTCTGTTCAGTTTCTCTCTCTCTCTCACTTGTTCAGTTTCTCTCTCTCTCTCTCTCTCTCTCTCTTCTTGTACAGTAGTTGAGGGAAGTGAAATCTTAGAATTTACCTTGTATAGATTGAACTTGATTCTTTTCCTCTTTGTTACTATATCTAGCCTGGTGACACTAATTAGAAAAGAGCAAAACGAGAGAGCCTCTATGTGGGCACTCAGTTACCTAGAAATAGTAGCCAAATCTCCTTCAGTCATAGCTTAAAATCTCAAAGAAAATATACATCATATTATGTAGTCCTACAAAACATTAAAAAGACTGGATGGTCATAGCTGGAATGCCCTTAGTCATAGATTTGCTCTGCCTGATTGACCTGGTTCAAAGCATTTTCAATGGTGGAAGCAACAAGGGAATATCCGTACAACTTTCATTGTATGCCTCTGTGTGTGTGTATGTGTGTATTCATGCATGTTATCAGAAATACTTGAGAAAGTGAAGTAGTGTTCTGACCCCCTAGTTCTTATTAGGGCAACCAGAAACTGAATGATCCTCAGGTCTTACATCAAAATATCCTTTTCTAAGATGTTCTAACAAATGTTGAACCCCCACCCCTATAGAGGGGAAGGTGGAGGGGACAGGGAATTGGTTCTGTCTGGAAAGCAAATGTAGTTCTGTGCATGCTTTATTCACTGTAATCATTCATTTACAGAACCTTCTTCAGACCTCAAACGGATAACTAGCGAGCTTCCACCATGTATGTATGTAGGTATGTGCATATATGCATATGTGTGCCTATGTATATACATGCATATTGTATGTATCTATATTTGCCTCTGCAGTCAATACTTGTAAACATATTTGCATAGAATATTTAAATATGATTTTCAAAAGAAAAATATCAAATTAAAGAAAGATGTCATAAGATGTTTATTATTTTCATTAATATCTTTTCTCTTGTTTTCTTCTACAGACTCTGCAGTTTGACACTAACTAGACTGGTTGTCCAGAAACCATTGGAAAATGATCTCACCTCTATAATCATTGCTGTCAAGATGCAGGTAAAAGATTCTTATCTATTGCACTTTGGATTGAGTCAATGAGGGAGCCTTTACAACAGATATATTATACATAGCAGCTAAGATCTCCCTCAGATCGTATGCTACTGTCTTAAAATTAAAAACGGATTATATTGGACAGTGATAGGATGGTCATGGTGGGAATGTTTTTGGCCATATGTTTGCTTAATGTGAACTGACCTAGAGCTAAATAGTAGCTTTAGTTGATTGTAAAATGGTGTCGACTGTCTGTTGTTTTAAAGTAAATTGTTCATTTTGAAGTCTCCATTGTTGTGAATTCTGATCATACTGAGAAACCGTATGACAGTGCAAGGGTTTGATGTCAATCCAGGAACTGATGTGTTCACTGCAAGTTGACTGTGTAGTGACTGTATGCACATGTAAAGATTGTATGTCATGTTTTGGGGATGTGAACCTTACAGATATAGAACATATGACCATGTGGGAACTGTACATGGTTGCTCAGTCTATAAGAAAGAGCAGCGAAATCTTGTTCAAATCAAAAGGCAAGATATATTGGGTAATGTAATTTTTTATGCACTGTTCTGTAAAAATAAGACTGGATAAGTTTGAATGCCTTTGATTCAAAAAGGGCTAAACAATAACAACTGTCTGACAGAACATTAAAGTGTATCAAAGGTACAGACATGCGAGGATTGTATAGTGACTGTGCAGACATGTAAGGAGTATATTGGGCGATGTAACTGTGCTGAAGAGATAATATGGTGGTTCTATAGAGATGTAGCATAGTGGAGCTACATGGCAACAGGTGTATATGGAAATATAGCAAATGTCTTGAGATATAAATGGACAGACTATGGCAATAAGTGGACCTGTACTGCAGTATAGAAATTGTATTGCAATAGGTGGACCGTACAGAGATGAGGGTGAGTGCATGGCAACTTGTAAACTGTATGAAAAAAGAAACTTATGTTCTGCATTGAGATGTAGAAGAGTGTTGACATTCCAGCAGTGGCCATTCTGCCTTTTTACTTTCAAGATATATCTAGGACACTATTATTCAGCATATTTTTTTTTGTTTTTTTTTCTCTAGGAAAGTTATGGATCTTGTAATGTGGTAATTGCATGTGGAGGAGTTTGTCATAAGAAATTAGGGGATGGGAAATTTAGTGATTATGTACTGATGTAGAATGTAAAGCAAATTGCTATATAGGATATAGCAATGCAGTGTAGTGATTAGTGTGTGTGTGTAGCAGAATAACGAGTATACGGAGGTGTGGAATGTATAACAGTGCAGTGAGGTGTATAGCAATATAATAAGTGTATAAGATGTAGAAAATATAATAGCAATATGCTGAATGTATATAGTGCTGTAGTGAGTGTGTAGAGTAATGAGGTGAATGTATAGCAGTATGGTGAGTATACTGCAGTGAATACTATCATCGTCGTTTTTGATGTCCCTTTTTCCATATGCGCTTAGGTTGGATGGAGTTTATTAAGGCCAATAATTTACAGCTAGATGCTCTTCCTTTTATCAACCCTTACTTGTTTCCAAGCAAGGTAACATTTCCTCAGTTGAAGGGCATGAACTTGTTGCATGATTAATGGACCCATGCATGGAACATGGCAGCTACTGCTGTAGCCTGTACATCACTCTGTGTGTATAAACCTGCAGAACTTCTGAAGTTTGCAACTGATTGTCTTCAAACTGGGAACATGCATTACTTAAGTTCCAGAGATGGTTTAAGACTCTTAATTTTTTTCACATAATGAGTAATGGGGCCTCTAGCCAGTTCCTGTAGTACCATAGGAGCAATATGTTGAAATAAAAACTGTTTGGAGCATACTGTTTATTATGAAAAGTATGATGAAATTTTAAATCCTGAGCAACTATTCAACTATTTTTTTAGCTTCAGTATCAAAGTCTTCCTTCTAAGCATAGATGAAGCCTATACAAATACTCTTCAGCTATTGATTACACACTGAAATATTGTATATACATTAGCCTACTAATTTATGGTGTCAAAGGGTGACCCCCTTCGGTCATGAATGACCATGGGATTGCACCTAGAAAGTTACCCTCCGAGGCACCGTCCGGGTAAGGTTGTTTATGGAAGACCAACAGTTGCCCATGCATACCAGCCTTCGCTTTCCACACCACTGATGTTATCCAAGGGAAAGGCAATGGGGCCAATACAGCTTGGCACCAGTAACGTTCCAATTCAGTTCTACAGCTGAGTTAACTGGAGCAACGTGAAATAAAGTGTCTTGCTCAAGAACACAACACGCAGCCCGGTCTGGGAATCGAACTCACAACTTTACCATTGTAAGCTTGACGCTCTAACCACTGAGCCATGCACCTTCACTGGTGTCAAAAACCCAACCATGTTATGGATCATGTCCTTAATGGGACCTTGTGTACCCAGATGCTGCATGCAGAATTGTTTTTGTTTGGGAGCTGAGTTATTCTCACAATGGTCACACACTGTTTATGTGAAGGAGTGCACAGTTAAGCTATGACTATTGATCTCTCCAACCACATCAGCAACCCAACTATTGATTCCAAACTGAAACATTACTTGACAGTGTTGTTTTCAACAATCCATCCCCATTTACCACATCATTTCTTTCATGTAGATTTCTCTCATGTAGTGCTGTTGAGTGTGCCCTCAGGTTTAATTTATCACATAGATGTAGTTCCTATGTCTGCTGATTGTTCAGCGTAGTAGTGGCAGCGCCAACAGCTGCAAAGGAGAGTATATCCATTGAGAGCTTTTTGGTGTGTTCAAAAATCACATACCCCCATCCACTTTTCCATGAGAAGGTTAGGGCCTGGTATCTTCCAAACAGATTCTTGACATGTCACTTAGTCGAATTAGCCCTTCATTTACTCCACAAGTGTTTTGACGTCAATGCTGCACTTTCCCGTATTGCATGTTTCAAATTAACTGTACCATATATACAAACTATGCCATTTAGATTTTGAGCAACACCGGGTACGTCTGCTAGTATATATATAAAATGTAAAACACTGTCATTTACTGGAGATGTGGTTTTATTCAAAGGGTTTTAAAACCCAATGTTTACATACTATTATAACTTCATCTGCTTTGAGATCTTCCATCTCCCTGAATGCGCTTCCTAATGCCAACCACTCCACCGAGTGTACTGAGTGCTCTTTATGTGGCACCATCACCTGTACTTTTTACATGGCCCCTGTACCCACACCAACACTTTTTACGTGGCACCTTGGTTTTAAAATTTCAATTCTCTTATGGTGGGCAATATGTATGTAGATAAGTAGGTATGGTGATGCAGACAGGAAAAGTAGAACTCAAAATATGAGTATGTATAGTTTTATTAATATTTAGCAGAAGCAACACTGTGACTCAAAGGCCAAGAGTTTTGTGTATTGGCACTTATCAAGCTGGATGTCCCTGCAAAGATAAGTGCCAACACACAAACCTCTCAGTCCTTGAGTCTCTCTGTTGCATCTGCTAAATATATATGTGTGTGTGTGTCTGAGAGAGAGAGTAGTGCAGTAAGTTAAAACAATGTGGTGAGTATATTGCAGTGTTATATAAGATGTGGAATATATAATAGCTATTATTGACTATGTAAAGATGTGAAATATGTAGTGGATGTTATATAGTATTGTTGGGAATATATAACAATGTGTTGACAGTGCAGAGATGTGGAAAATAAAGTAGTCACTGTGTAGAGATGTTGAATATTAGTGTGATGTGCACACGTGTGCATGTATGTGAGAATATTGTGGTAAGTGATTTGATGTAGAATTTATGGTAGTGCTGTAGTGACTGCAGAGATGTGGAAGAATGTATGTCAAGTGGACTGCATGGAGCTGTAAGATGTACCTGGCAACAGGTCTACTTAGGTTGATGGCAGTATGTATACTCTGTATGTGAGGAGAGAGAGAGATTATCAGTTAAAAGTGGACATAAAAGTGTAATACTGAAATATGGGGGATTTTTGATGTCATTGAAAACATTGGATCTGTGTTGTTCCAACAGCTGGCACCAATAATCTTTAGTTATCTTCCACCCTGTCCTATCTTTCTCTCTAGCTATCACCTATTCTGTTCGATTTCTCCTCTTTTCAGTCTGTATCTCATCTCTCCTTTATTCATTCATCCTTTCACATGCTCTCCCTCTGTGTCTTCTTGCTCTCCCTCTGTGTCTTCTTGGTCTCCCTCTGTATCTTCTCCCTGCTCTACCTTTCTCATCATTTAGCTTCCAACTGTTCTCTCCCTTTCACCAAGCATCTCTCCCATCCTCCTCCTCCTCCCCTTCTTCATTCTTGTTCACTCACATCATTAATATTCTTCCAAAAGAAAGACTGACTTAAAACAAGCCATCAGGCTATGCCATTGATATTTGCCTTAGGCCAGGACAGCTATCTGTTGTCATTATTCCAACAATAACAGACATTCTGTCCCAGATGTATCTCATAAAAACACAACGTCAAATGATTTGATTATTTTAATATCAACACACTAAATACATGGAGTTGATGGTCATCAGGGATTTACAGAGATGGGACGGGGGGGGGATTAGGGGGAGAGATTTTATTGTTGCTGTTTAGTTCTAGGTTAACTCTGGTCAAATAGAAGTGTTCTAGCCATGACCATCATGTCATTTCTTTTTTTAACATTTATAGTGTGTCTATTTATACATAGAAACTCTTGTATTAATTAGACATTTTGCTGTATAACCTCAAAGTTGGAAAGCTTTTACTCATAGATTTCAAGCAGAACAGATATGGCCATCCTACCTTTTTCAAGTATTGTTGCTAGGACTGTCCTATTCAATGTCTTTTTTTTTGTTTTTTGAGATCTTATTATTGAGGGAGATTGGCCTCTATTACTAGCAGGTTGACTCACCACATAGTGTTTTCTTCCCTATCTCCGTCACTCAGTTTTTTTTCCCTCTTTCTATCTTACTCTTCATTATTCCTTGTCTCTCTTTTTTCTTTGTTTTTGCTATCACATTCTTTGCTTGTCTGCCTCTCTCTCTCTCTCCTCCTTTTGTTCTTTTCTTTTTTCTCACTTTTATTCACTCTTTTTGTCTCTTTCTCTTCCCCTTCCATCTCTCTCTCCCTCTTTTTTCCATTTTGTGCTTCCTGCCTTTTCTTGTTTTTGACTTTTGTTGACTCTCTCTGTCCCCATCACTTCTCTCTCTTTTCTCCATTTCTCTGTCTTTCTTAAACTTCTTTTCCCCGTTTTACTTCACTCCTGTTTCTCTTTAACCCACACCCATCTTCCGTTTTTTTGACAGAACCAATAATTTATCAGTGTAATCTTTGGAAATATTCCAGCAGATCAATAATTTGTCCTTGATGATTGGTTTTTATTTTTGTACGGTCACTCTCTAACAATCATCTTGTTTCCTAATGTTGCATTTCTTTTTATCTTTCTATATTTAAATACCACTGGCATACATCCTTGCACACATACATTCACAGGTCTTATCCAGTTATACATATGTGTGCACAGATATGCTTCTATTAATGTTGTTTTTATGCATACAACATTGTGTCCCAACAACTATTTCCATCAATTCCTCCAAACACTTGGATTTCTACACTATTGCATTTAACTACCCTAACTCTTGTTCCTCTTTACCTCTTTCTTCTCCAGCTCTGTTCCAACTACCAGAAAATAAATAACAATATTTACTTAGATTTTACTCCTTTGGGGACTTTTATTTAGTTTGAAGACAACCTTGTTTGAGCAGACCTATGATCAAAGGCATTCCATTTTCTGGGTGGTTTTCTAGATATTGTATCTAATGCATCATTCCTCTTTTTTTTTTTTTTTTTGTAAAAAGATGGTTGTGAAGAAGGGAGATTTGGGTACTATTTCTAGCAGTTAAGTGATCACATAAAGGTTCTCTTGTTGGTTCTAAAGGGTAGATAGCTAGTGCTTTGATACATTTTCAATGTAACCAAGACTTTGGAAAGCTTTCTGTTAAAAAGAAGTAATAAATCTGTAATTTTATATATTGATATATTATTGTGTTGATGTTGACCAACTGAAATATCATGATGTCATTCAGATTTGATTGAAGTTTTAATTTAAATATGAAGACTTTGATGTGATGAGTAATTATTTAATACCAAGCCCCTCAACATTAAAGTATAAGCATAGTTTGTGTGTTGTTTTGTCTTGAACCTGGCCTGATTGAGAAGACATATGGTCAAAGCAGTGATCATCCCATCCCAACAAATATAGTATCTCTAAGATTCTTTATCTGATATGTCCTCCTCCTTTTACCCCCTTTTCTCTTTTTGTAAGACACTAGTATAATATGAGGGAAATTCAGCTGCTATTTCTTGCAGGTTGAGTGTCCATGTAAAGGCTCTCTCTTTGTCTTGCACACTACCTGTCATGTTGCTACTGCTGCTGTTGTTGTTGTTATTGGAGATTTGACTGCTACATCAGCAAGCCAAGCAATCACCAAGACAACTCATTTGGCACCATTTATTAAAAATACACCGATTGTTGACGAAGAACATTGATATACTAATGTATGCTCAGTCTTCGGTGAATACAAAATGAAGAATAAATTGCAGTTGACACAGAAGCTGTGTGTATCAATTTATCTAGCTTCAATACTGGCAGTTTATAGAAACATAACTTTTTTTTTTAATGGTTTAATGAAAGTAAGGACAGTGATAATAATTCAATCAGGATTTCTGAGAAGGATGAAGAAGGATCAAATCACAGCTGGTTTGTTACTAATCATTGCATTGATCCTTATAAGAAACTCAGCTGAATGTCAATAGTTGCAATAGGGTTGATTGCAAATAGGGAAGCCTCTCAAAATGTTTAATACAGGACCACATTTCTGTCATGTCTGGTAATGGATCTCTGCTTGAGGTGCACTTCTGTCCCATTTGACAAAAAAATGTAGTTGGAAGTGATACAACATTGATTTCATTTCAGAATGTATTATCATGAATGCATCTATGAGCCAATCAGTGGTCTTAAATTGGGAAACAAAACAGGTCTATGTTTTCTAATTAGTGTTATAGCAAGATGCACTATGGGGAGCGGGGAATTGGATGGTCAGTGCTGGAGCACCAGGCTGTTTAATCAGCTCTGACCTGGAGTTTAACAACAACAAATGAATAGTGAAAATCAGAAATGATTTAATGCATTTGAGGAATGCATTAAATTTTTTTAAATCAGTCTTCTCTAACTCTGCAACTATATGTATAACTACTCTCAATACAGATAAATACACCAATAAAATACAAATGAACCTATACATGGTCATTTTGCCTACTGGAAATAGTAGCCAAATACTCTCTAAATCATACTACTTTCTTAAAAGGAGGGATGCAGTGTTGTAGTTTTGGATGCATCCTGCCTAAGAAAATAGACATCACCTAGAGCATTACTACAATATTGATTTAAGTTCATTGTCTCCATCTAATTCACCCAGACACACAAATGTTATGTACATGCCTGAACTACAAATGCATTATTTTCCTCTTCAGAACCAAAGGTTTGCTGTCTATCTCTAAACAATCTCAAAAGAATCTTATCTATTCTATGTAAACAGAATTCACTTTGCTCATTTTCAACTCTCTTGTAATCACCATTTTCAACCTTCAGATGCACTAAAACAAGCAAATTGATTGTGAACAGTCACAAATTGTTACCAGTGCATCACATATAAAACATACTTAGCCTGCTACATTGTGCCCTGCACAACATACCCTTGTTGCTCAATTGCACCATAAAAATCTAGACAGAAGAATGTTATCTAAGTGGCTGATCTTTTCATTTCTACCTTTTAATTCTTAATATAATTAGAGAGGCCAAACTTAAACATTTAATTCTAGACAGACTTCCTTGCAAAGTTAACTGGTTGAGTTGGTTGATACCTTTCAGTTGTACTGTCTTCTTTATATTTTGGCAAGAAACAGCTCCCAGTTTTAGGTGGCAAACTATCAACTCATGTTAGAAAAGCTTGGGGGTAATTACCAATATATTTGTCAGGATGTCAGATAAACAAATCCAAATACCCAATCTTTGTCAATACAAACAGACTTGCTGCTGATGATGTAATAATAATTTCAAATTTTAGCACAAGGCCAGCAAGTTCAGGGGAAGGGGCGAGTCAATTAATTTGCCAGGGTTCAACTGGTGCTCATTTTATTGACCCTGAAAGGGTGAAAGGTAAAGTTGACTATGGTGGAATTTGAACTCAGAACTAAAGATGGATGAAATGCCGCTATGTATTTTGCCTGGTATGGTAACGATTCTGCCAGCTCACTGCCTTAATAATAATAATAATAATAATAATAATAATCCTATTCTACTAAAGGCACAAGGCCTGAAATTTTAGGGGAGGGGGTGTCAATTGCATTGACCCCTGTGCTCAACTCATATTTTATTAACCATTGAAAGGATTAAAGCTGGCCTTGGCAGAACTTGAACTCAAAATGTAAAAACAGAGGAAATGCTACTAAGCATTTGACCCAGTGTGCTAATGATTTTGCCAGCTCGCTACAATAGTAATAATTGTTTTCTAACATAGGCACAAGGTCATAAGTTTGAGAGTTGAGATGGGTAGTTGATTATATCAACCATACTACTTGACTGGCACTTACTTTATCAACCCTGGAAAGAGGAAAGGCAAACTTGACCTCAGCAGCATTTGAACTCAGAATGTAAAGCACCAAAACAAATACTTCAAGGCATTTTGTCCAGCACTCTAACTATTCTTTTCAATGTAACAATCACCCTAACAATTGTAGTAATATTCTTTTCTTTATTAACCACTAAGGGTTCACACATAAAAGACAAACATTAAAAAACAGTAGTTTACAGAACATGAGATTGGATTGAATTGTATAAAAACAGGAAAAGGTTAAGGTTATACAAAGAATAGGTTAAAATTTGGACAAAAGATATAGAATAAGTTAACTAAAAATGCATAATAGTTTATAATATTGCTTTTGAGTTTTGGTACAATTCCAGCAATTTCGGTGGAGGGATAGGTCAATTAGATTGACTCCAGTTCTCAACTAGTACTTATTTTGACCCGAAAAGATGAAAGGCAAACTCAACTTCTGTGGAATTTGAACTCAGCAGTATTTTGTCTGTCTTACGTTCTAAGTATTTTGGCCAGCATGCTAACAATTCTGCCAGCTTTCTGCCTTTGATAGTTTCTGATATTGGCACAGGGTTTGAAATTTTGGAGGGGATAGTTGATTAAAATGCAACATTACATGAGTAGTACTGTATTTTATCAACTATGGGTAGGATTTGAACTCGTAACATAATGAACATTAAGTAAATACTGAAAAATATTTTTGTCTAACGTTCTTATGAGCCTGGCAGTTCACTGCCTCTAATGAAAATTTTTCTTAACATGGGAACAAGGGCACAAATTTGATGAGTGGTAATGGAAAGGTTAGCTGATTAAATGGATCCCAGTATTTGACTGGTGCTTTTATTGGCCCCTGAAAGGATGAAAGGCAAAGTTGATCATAGGATTTGAACTGGGAATGAAAAGAGCCATGAAAAATACTGCAAACTATTTTATCTGATGCTCTAGCAATTTTGCCAACCTGCCACTAATGATTTCTTTTGCCACCACGGCAACTAATAAAGGAGACAATGCAAAGGAAGATATAGTGTGGGCATTTATGTAGAATGAAATGATTTTTAAAGAAAACATATACCAACCACATGGTTCTGGTATACATTGTGTGGCTTCTACTATATCCTCAGGCCGACCAAAACCTTGTAATTGGATTTGGTAGATGGAAACTGAGGAAGTCTGTCATATATATATATATATATATATATATATATATATATGCATATGTTTGTCTCTCCACCATCACTTGACAACTGACATTGGTGTGTTTACGTCCCCGTAACTTAGCAGTTCAGCAAAAGAGACCGATAGAATAAGTACTAGGCTTACAAAGAATAAGTCCTTGGGTCAGTTTCTTTGACTAAAGGTGGTGCTCCAGCATAGCCCGAGTCAAATGACTGAAACAAATAATAGAATAAAAGAATGGTATACAGTAAGAACAAAAGTAATGAATGCAAGCATACATTGTATACAGTATTAAAAAAGTAATGAAGTACAGTATGCTTAAATGTATAATAAACTAACAATGTTAAAGTAATGTGTGTGTGTGTTGTGTAAACTATTTGAACCATAATATAAAATTAAATAGTAAAAAATAGAAAGCAACTCAAGATTCTCAATGTATTTTGCTTTTTGTTTTCAGGGATCAAAACGAGTGCTTCGATCAAATGAAATCCTTGTTCCTCCGGGTGGTTTACTGGAATGTGAACTTGATTTGTCTTTCTCATTACAGGTAAGTCTTGCACTTATGAATCTCTCTTTAACCCTTTCATTACTGTATTTATTTTGAGATGCTCTGTGTTTCTTTCAGTTACTTTAAATATAACAAAGAATTTAGTAAAATAAACTTAGTTATCATTCAGCTAGAGTTAGGAACATAACTTGTGACTCAGGTTTGGTGGAAGATTTTAATTCCAAACTTATGAAAACAAGACTTTTGTACTCAGAGCTAGGGCCGGTTTCAGCCGGGTTGGTAACAAAAGGGTTAACCTTCCTATACAATTTAGACATATTGTAATTAGGCCATCTAATTTGTAGTAAGACTGTTAAAACCAACTTAAGAGGTATTTTAATGGCCACTAGCCAGCCTCTCTGACATATTTCATATAATGATTTGAAAAAAACCAAAACAACAAAACATTTGTGTTCTAATGGTTCAGTAATGATTAAATTTAGTAATGTACTAGTATTATTCTTAGTCATGTATTGTAAATAAGTAAAAGTTCACTCATAAATAGAAAATCATGCTAAATAGGATTGTGAGGTCTGGCTAACTCTTTTGGATGGATAGATGTATAACCTATCCAACAGTAAAATATTGCAAATGCATTGGTGGTCGGGTATGTATGTATCTACATACACATTCAGGTGTGTGTGTGTGTGCATCAGCTAATCTTTCTGGTACTTTATCAAAAGGACCACCACCAACTTTGTCTAGTTCTCTTTCAGTCCTTCTGTAAGCAACAATGACACCATAAGCCACCGACCCTTCTAGATAAAAAGCTTCACCTCCGCTGCCCTCTTTGCATCCGACTCCACATTGCACAAGTTTGACCAGTGTACTCTAAACCTATCCCTTTCCACTTCACCAAGCTCCCTACCTTGCTTCTACAGACATTAATTGCAAAACTACATCCAGTGTTGTCACTGGCCTTGACAATGTCCTTTGACATTGTAATCCAGAACTTAGTCCTATACTCATCATATTTTAAATCTCACTTTCTATAGAGAATGGACACTAATGGTTAGAAGTATAATTCAGCGTTTCCTCCTCAAAGAAAGACAAACCCTCTCACTCAGCCAACTAACATGCTATTGCTTTCACTAGTAATATCTGCAAGATAATGGAACAACCATTAACATTGTTGTCCAACACATTGAATTTGAATCTCTCCTCTCCCATCAGTGACCATCATTATGGCTTTCTTTTCCAGAGCCAGATCCACTGGTGATGTTACTTCTCTCATGTCACTAATGGGCTCTGTATTTAGAGAAGTTCAATGAAAATTATTGTTGCTCTAGATAACTAGAATATGCATCTCCCAGCAAAACTTCCTGTCTTCAGGCTCCACCCATCTTACATCTCTTGAAACAGTGGCTTTTTATCAGCTTATACCAGCTGTGGCACAGATAATCCCCACCACCTCAATTCTCAGTCAACTTTGGTGATCTGGTGATTGTTAGACCAACACTCAAACTGTTATACACCAACACACATACACACGTGCCAATTTATATATGCTTATATGTTTGTCAGTATAACAGTATATATTAGTATATTAAATACATCTCTCTCTCTCCATTTCTCTGTCACTCTATGTATGTATATATATATATGTATGTATGTATGTGTATGTATGTATGTGTATGTATGTATGTATATATATGTATGTATATATACATATGTATATTAGAATTGATGTTATGTATTTGAGCATGTCTGTGTGTGACTGCGTGTGTGCATATATATACACACATATATATTTACACACACACACACACACACATATATATAATAGATAGATATATGCATACATGTATGTATTTTATATATATATGTATATGCATATCTGTATGTATATGCATATCTGTATCTATATATATGTATATATATATATATATATATATATATGTGTATATAGATATATATATATATATGTGTATATAGATATAGATCTATATCATCATCATTGTTTAATGACTGCTTTCCATGCTAGCATGGGTTGGACGATTTGACTGAGGACTGGCGAACCAGATGACGGAACCATCTGATCTGGCAGAGTTTCAACAACTAGATGCCCTTCCTAACGCCAACCACTCCAATTGTGTAGTGGATGCTTTTACGTGCCACATGCACAGGAGTCAATCCAGTGGCACTGGCAACAACCTCGCTCGAATGTTTTGTTCATGTGACACCAGCACAAGTGCAGGTAAGGTGATGCTGGTAACGATCACAAGTGCAGGTAAGGCGACGCTGGTAACTATCACAAGTGCCAGTAAGGTGACTCTAGTAATGCTCAAATGGTGCTTTTTATGTGCCACTGGCACGGAAGCCAGACAGTTGCTCTGGCAGTGATCCTGCTTGGATGGAGCTGTTAGCGCTCCACTGGCATGGGTGCCAGTCATTGAATTTGGTTCAATTTCGATTTCACTTGCCCCAACAGGTCTTCGCAAGCAGAGTTTAGTGTCCAATGAAGGAAGGTTGGCATGGGTACCAGTCATCGAATTTGGTTCGATTTTGATTTCACTTGTCTCAACAGGTCTTTGCAAGCAGAGTTTTGTGCTTGGAAAGCAGTCGTTAAACAATGATGTTGATATAAGTGGGCTGGCTACATTCCTGGTAAAGACCACAGGTTATGGTCTTACTTGTCTTGCTGGGTCTTCTCACGCACAACATATTTCCAAAGGTCTTGGTCACTAGTCATTGCCTCAGTGAGGCCTAATGTTTGAAAGTCATGCTTCACCACCTCATCCCAGGTCTTCCTGGTTCTACCTCTTCCACAGGTTCCCTCAACTACTAGGTTATGGCACTTTTTCACACAGCTATCCTCATCCATTCTCACCACATGACCATACCAGTGCAATCATCTCTCTGGCACACCACAACTGATGCTTCTTAGGTAGCAACCTTTCTCTCAAGGTATTTACATTCTGTCGAGTATGCACACTGACATTACACATCCATCAGAGTATACTGGCTTCATTCCTTGCAAGCTTACGCATGTCCTTAACAGTCATGGCCCATGTTTCACTGCCATGTAGCATGGCTGTTCGTACATATGCATCATACAGTCTGCCTTTTACTCTGAGTGAGAGGCCCTTTGTCACCAGCAGAGGTAAGAGCTCTTTGAACTTTACCCAGGCTATTCTTATTCTAGCAGCTACACTTTCAGTGCACCCTCCCCTGCTACTGACTTGGTCACCTAGGTAACGGAAGCTATCTACTACTAGTTTTTCTCCGTGGAATGTGGCAGAAGTTGTTCTCTGCACATTTTCAGTGTTTATTGCTTCTGAGCATCTGCCACATGCAAAAACTATCTTCCTTGTTAGCCTTACTTTGATATTGCTGCACCTCTTATGTGTCCAAAGCTTACAATGGGTACATCTTATAGAGTTTCTACCTACCTACGCCTTTTCTACAGATCAAGCAGGGCCATATACCCGAAGGGGTTTGTTTCTTTTCTCTAATACCCCTGTCTATAACATTGTTCTACTACCACGTTATTTTGGGCCGAGAGGGGAGATGCATGACGTTCGATCATATAGTAATATAAATAATATATGTATATGCATATATACATACATACATGTACATACTTACATATATATGTATATGCACATGCATATATGGGTATTGGATGTCAAAAACATAAATAACATGAAAATCCAGAACAAAAACGAACTTTTTTTGTGAACAACGAAAGAAACAAATATAAAAACAAGACAGGCAACATAAAGAACAATCCGTCCATCAGCTGCCCACTGTTTTATCTACTCCGCATTTCGAGCATTGGGACAAGATGTGTCTTCATGAAAACAGTTGCTCCTGCAAAGCAAATTAAAATAAAATTTGGGATTTGCGGAGGGTCAAAGTTGGTAACAAAAATAGGACAGTGAAAACAAATGGTAAGGGTTGTGAAGCCATAACAAGGTGAAGTGGTGAATGCTGGAGAAACAAGCTTTGACAGGAGACAGACAAAAATGTGTGCTATCCCTGTAGCTGAACGAGAAAAAAGAAAGAAATTCGAGACAGACACTGGTCACATGTGAACAAGAGAGTCAAAGAGGAAGAGTGAGGAAGAAAGAGGGACAGATAGAGAACAGTGATGGGGGGGGGGAGAATTAGAGAAAGGATGAGAGAGAAAAAAGGGAGATACAAGGAATATAGAAAGAGGAAGAGAGAGAGAAATATAGTGATATGTATGTGTATGTATGTGTGTGTGTATGTATGTATGTATATATATGTATGCTTATTGTATTTAACACGCACACACACTTTAATGATGTGATAAGTAGAGAGAGGAAGAATGAGAGCGGAGAAAATATGAATGCAAAAATTAAATTGTAAAGGGTTCAGGGAAATTTCTTGGTGGGATGGAAAGAAGAAAGGGAAAATATTTAAGAATACAAAGCTAGTGTTGACCAAAAGTTAGCCAGGAAAAAGGTCTACTAGTGAAAGATTAAATTTTATCTGTGGATAAAAGGGGCTTGTGGGATCTGTGTCTGTGTCACAGTATAAATTTTCTCTCATGTGTATAGGGGTTAATAATCTCCATTTTGGTATTAAAATATAAATCTGATCTTTGTAAGTTCCTAGAAATTATGCACTTTTTTGCTATGCAGAGATTGCATCTCTTGATAGGATTCATTTATTGTCTGGATTGTTTGGCAATCTTCCATCTGACGTCAAACAGTCTCCCATTTTCTTTTCTTTGCCAGATGTAGCTTGTGAACTTTGTGGTATTCTGTATATAAATAATTGAAGTAGAAGGAGCCTGTGGAAGAGAAACCTGTAGGAAGAATTGCTAAAATTGTCCTTGGGAGCCTGAATGTCATGAAGAAAGTGGCAATGAACTGGAAGAGTATCAAGATGTTGTAGTGGACCAGACTTGATCAGTCGGTGCTGGCATTGTTGCACAGATGTAAAATGATAATGCTAGGTTGGGGTGTGTATAAGTGTACATTATTGGCGCTCTGTTAGTTATGATGAAGAGGGTTGCATTTGATTCAATCTATGGAACAGCTTGCTTGTGAAATTAATGTGCAAGTGGCTGAGCATGCCACAGACACATGTACCTTCAACGCAGTTCTCAGGGAGATTCAGTGTTACACAGAATGTGACAAGGCTGACCCTTGAAATACAGGCATTAGTCATTTTTGCTACCTAAGTGGACTAAAGCAACATGAAATAAAGTGTCTTGTTCAAGGCCACAACGTGCTACCAGATATCAAACTGACAACCGGAAACCCTAACCATTAAACCATGCACCTTCACTCTCTCTTTCTTCCTCTCTCTCTCTCTCCATTTCCCAGTTTCAGTGGTGCAGAAATTCCCCACCTGGACAGGACGCCGGTCTGTCGCAGGATTACTCAGTTTTGCCAGCTGAGTGGACTAGAGCAACGTGAAATGAAGTGTTTTGCTCAAGAGCACAACACATTGCCTGGTCCAGGAATCGAAACCACAACCTTACGATCATGAGTTCAACACCCTAACCACTAAGCCACGCACCTCCACACACACACACACACACATATATATATATATATATATACACACACACACACACACATATATATATATATATATATATATATATATATATACACACACACACACACATATATAATATATATATATATATATATACACACACATACATATATATATATATATTGTATTGCTCCCACATCTGCAACAGTGTTGCTTCACACACAAACAGCCTAGATGCATCCAGACAAAGGCCTCTTGACTAATTAGCATAAAATCTCTCACCGACATGGTCCAATCTGTGGTTTACAATAATGCTTTCTCCTCTCTCTGCCTGTATATTGGCCTTTGTTCATTGGGGCTGTCTGGTCATATTCCTCCTCCATTCAGGAATTCTCAACTCCCCCGTCTCTCTTCTTTTTGTCACCTATGATGTGTCTAACCTTCTAGGTCCCATGTTAACCACTGTGCTTGGTCCTTCCTGTCCAGGATATCAAACCTCTATGTCTTATGTATTGAACCTTCTCTTCACCTATGTCTTACCTCCAGGTATTAACTTGCAATAGTGTATGCAATACATTAGTATCAATCTCACTCATCTCAAAGGGCCTGCAAAGGTCATGAGTACTGCTCTTTCCTGCAGATTCCACAAAAAATATATGCAGGTTTGTGTCAAGCAGATAACTGTTAACCTTATGCCTATACAAGAGATATTTTTAACCTAGTATATTACTTGCTATTATTTACAGCAGTATCCATATCAAGATTCACTATTAAAAGGATATATTTAATATTTTCATGATTCTTATATATGTCTATAATGTGTGTGTGTGTGTAAGTATGTATTGTGTTCATTTTTAAGGATGTTTTAGACTAGTTTTGCATGGTTCTTAGCCTGGAAAAATCTTTTGAAAGCTCTGTACAATACTTCAAATACTAAAGTTCCAAAATGTAATGTTTTATACTTTATTTACTTGTTGTTGTGCATAGTATTACATGAAGGATGAAACGGATTTGAAAGCAAGGTTATATTACATAAAAAACTTATATGAAGAAAGTGAACTGAAGTTTTGTGTGCACGCATGTGTATGAGGTAAACTAATTGGACTATTAAATCAATACTAAAGCTCCATGAAGCTTTTCCAAGTTTGATATTTTTGATACTAAGCGAACATGAAATGGTGGCCTTATGAAGATTACAGACAGATATCTCTGTTAAAATACTTTATTGATTTTATGTTGTCTGTGTGTATTGTTATAGCTTTATACCTACTTTTTCATGGTGGTATAGATTGGGCAGGACTTTTTGAGGTGGCTTTACAGACTGGTGTCCTTACAGCTGCCAACCTTTTTTCTAACTTCTTACGCCAATACTAAAATTGTAAACACTGTTCACATGTATCTATGTATGTATACATGCATGCAAGTATGTATGTATGTATATGTCTTATTGACACTTGTGTAGCTGTGTGTGTTGGCATGTGTATGAGTGTGTAATTTTCATTTTCAGGCGATGTGGAACTTAAAAACCCACTCTTTATTTTCCTTTAATCCATATTCAATTGATGATTTGATCCTATAGCAATCTAATTCCTTCAGCAACTCTCACCTTTTCAAAGAAATATATGGCTTTATACTTACACTTATTAACATTAGCACCATCATTTGTCCATCTTAGTCCATTGAATGACATTCTAAAGAGCTCCAGATAAATCCAGTTAGATATCAAAGATGTGCAGGACTGTATCACCTAAACCCTTTTTTTTATTTCTTAGCAGAGAAAAGGGTGGTGTCCATGACTCTTTCTAAAGTATCCAGCAAGTTGATGGTTTTCTCAAACCAGAGAGTTTCTCTGATTGCTTGAAATGGAATTCCACTAAAAGCATCCAAGGAACAGATGGTGATGTTAAACCAAGTGATAGATTAAGTTTACACCAGCCACTTAGGCAACGATAGGATTTGAATTCAGAATATATAGATTCTTAATACTTCAAGGCACTGTTCTTGATACTCTGATGATTCCACCAGTCCACCACCATTTATTATTTTTCATACTTTATTTACTAACCCCAGAAGGATAAAATGCAAAATTAACTTTGGCTAGATTTGAACTCAAAATGCAAGAATTTGGAATAAATAATGCAAATCTCTAAATAATTCAATGCTCTAATGGTTTTCCCTATTGACTGTTTCTTGTTAACAGCACTTCCCTAGTCATAGATTAGTAAACTAATGACAGCATATTCAAAATGTACCAAACCATGGAGTACCAGATTTAAGAGGTGCAAACTTTTATTATAGTATAATGTAGAAGTAAATATAACGGTATGTAAAGTAGTATTCTGTATATCTTACTTTACATGGATATACTTTAGAAAGCCACAAAACTGTGGTATTTATTTTCAGGAAGCATCTTGTATAGTACTAAAAAGCACAAAAGCATATTAGTAGCTACTGATATACTTTTGTGCTTTTTAGCACTATATGAAATTATTTTTTGGGATGAATACCACTGCTTTGTGGCTTTCTATAGTATATTCATTTCAAGATATATATAGAGTTATAGTTTGAATTAATACTGCTTCCATTGCTAATAATAATAATAAATGTGTTTTTAATGTGTAGAATGACCCTACAATGATGCACGTGTGTGTGTTTGTGTGAAATACATTCAGAGGATTTTCCACATCTGAGGCAACATTTAATTTTTTTAATCAAATTTCTGCCAAACTGATGAGGGAAAAAAAAGAATAAACATCATACATTCACAATAGGTGCTTTACTCTGCACAAAAGTATATTAAGTACATATAAAACCAAAAGCATATATGCTGCTTATATATATGAATATTTGCATGTATGTATATATTTTTATATATGTCAGTATATGCGTGTGTGTGTGTGTGTGTGTGAATGTACATAAGTGTGGCTATGTGGTAAGAAGTTTGCTTCCCAACCACATGGTTCAGTCTCACTGCATGGCACCTTGGGCAAATGTATTCAACCATAGCCCCAGGCTGACCAAAGCCTTGTGAGTAGATTTAGTGAAAGAAAATTGAAAAATACTCGTGTGTGTGTGTGTGTGTGTGTGTTAATGTCTCCTTGTCTTAACATTGTGTGGTAGTTGTAAATGAGTGTCACTGTCATGCAAGCAGTGTAATTTTTTCTCAATATTCTGTGAGAACACATCTGGCCATAGGGAAATTATCACCTTGCTTGGAACCAGTTACACGTTGGTGACAGGGAAGGCATGCAGCCATAGAAAATCTGCCTCAGTATAACTCATGCAGGCTTGGAAAAGTGTATGTTAAACAACAATGATTGCACATGCACACACACACACACACTCACACACACAAGCATCTCTATTCAGAAAATGTGTAACCAAGTCTGTTTTTCTTCCTAAACTGTTGATGCTCACTTTTTCTTAGAGTAACCACTAAGCAACCTCTTCTCATCCATTTGTTCAGATTTCTAGATTCAATGTCGTCTCTTGTCTGTAGTTTCATATACTTGAAAATGCTTCATTAATTAATAGTGATAATGTTGCTTTTAGCTTGATTAGCTAATTGTGATGTCTTCTACCATATGAAGATAGGTCCTATTCAATGGAAGTTCTCCATTGTTAAGAATTTTCTCCAGACATAGACATTTTAGCGTTATTATAGTTGTTGTTGTTCTTGTTAGTGTTTGGACTGTCTTCACATGTCTTATTGCTGCTTATATTGCTGTTTGTGTGTCATGTGTGAGTATAATGTATTTATTTGTGTATATGTATATGAGTGTACACTATAAATATTTGTACATTTGTGTGTGTCTGTTTGTGTGTAAGTATATATACATACTCGTATGTATATACAGACACATGTATGTGCACACACACGCACATGGGAACAAGCATGGCTAAGTGTTGAAGTTCACGTTGTAATCAATCACATAGCCCTAGATTTGAACCCATTATATTGATATATGGGGCAAGGTTTTGGGTTTTTTTACCACAGCATCTGATCAGTCTGGGCTTTGAGAATGAACTTGAGTAGACGGGGTAATTGAAAGCCTAACAGAACAATTGTACCTGTGATTCAAAGGACCAGTCTTGTTACATTCAGTATTGTCCTGATTCTGCCTGAGAATTCCATCCTGGATATGTCTTGTCTATGGAGTACTCAACCATTAACAGTATCATTTAGTGGGTAGGTAGTTTAGTGGACTGAGTCCTTGAAATACCCAACATTGAAACTGACAGGTATCCAATTAATTTACACACTCATGTACATGTGCCTTTATATGTTTGTATGTATCTGCATATATGTTTTGCATGGTGTGTATGTGCATAATGTATCAATATTTGTGTTTTAGTGTGTGTATGTGTGTGTCTATATGTATGTATATGTATATAATATATGCATTTGTGTGTATGAAATCATATACTCTCCAGCTTGAGTGATTTTTGCTTCTTGTCTCCTAGATACAGATTTTTGTTTTGTTTGTTTTTTAATTTTCCTTTAAGAAAGTTTGACTTTTTTTATTATTGTTTCTTGATTGAAAATGTCTTGGAGTTTTTCTCTTTTAGACATTATCTGAAAGTTGCCTAGTAACAACCTTAGTTCTTTGCATTCTTCTACCTTTTAGTCTTTTCATTCTGGCAAATTTCTTTGTCTTCCTTTCTTTCCTTCTTCCTTTTTATCTTTCTTCCTTTTCTTTCTGTTTCTCTTCCTTTTGTTTCCTTTCTTCCTTTTCTTTCTTTCTTTTCATTTTATTTGTCTTTATCCTTTCTTTGTCTTTTTCTTTCTCTCATTCTCTTCTTTCTATTTCTCTTTCTCTTCATTTTCTTTGTCATTTTTCTTTTTCACAATATTTTTTCCATTTTTACCTTTCATTCTTTCCATCTTTTACTCTATTCTTTTTCTTTCCATTTTCTTTTACCTCTCTTTTTCTGTTTTGTTCTTTTTCCTTCCTTCTTCCTTTTCTTTTCTTTCAGTTGTTCTTCCTTTCCTCTCCGTCGTTCTTCCATTCCTCTCCGTTGTTCTTCCATTCCTCTCCGTTGTTCTTCCATTCCTCTCCATCGTTCTTCCATTCCTCTCCATCGTTCTTCCATTCCTCTCCGTCGTTCTTCCATTCCTCTCCGTCGTTCTTCCATTCCTCTCCGTCATTCTTCCTTTCCTCTCCGTCATTCTTCCTTTCCTCTCCGTCATTCTTCCTTTCCTCTCCGTCGTCGTTCTTCCTCTCCGTCGTCGTTCTTCCTCTCCGTCGTCGTTCTTCCTCTCCGTCGTCGTTCTTCCTCTCCGTCGTCGTTCTTCCTCTCCGTCGTCGTTCTTCCTCTCCGTCGTCGTTCTTCCTCTCCGTCGTCGTTCTTCCTCTCCGTCGTCGTTCTTCCTCTCCGTCGTCGTTCTTCCTCTCCGTCGTCGTTCTTCCTCTCCGTCGTCGTTCTTCCTCTCCGTCGTCGTTCTTCCTCTCCGTCGTCGTTCTTCCTCTCCGTCGTCGTTCTTCCTCTCCGTCGTCGTTCTTCTCTCCGTCGTCGTTCTTCCTCTCCGTCGTTGTTCTTCCTCTCCGTCGTCGTTCTTCCTCTCCGTCGTCGTTCTTCCTCTCCGTCGTCGTTCTTCCTCTCCGTCGTCGTTCTTCCTCTCCGTCGTCGTTCTTCCTCTCCGTCGTCGTTCTTCCTCTCCGTCGTCGTTCTTCCTCTCCGTCGTCGTTTTTCCTCTCCGTCGTCGTTTTTCCTCTCCGTCGTCGTTCTTCCTCTCCGTCGTCGTTCTTCCTCTCTGTCTTTCTCCCTTTATCTTTTCTTTTCTTTCTATCTTCCTTTCCCTGTTATTTTTCTTTTTTTTTCCCCCATATTCCCTCTCTCTTGCTGTCTCTTTCCTGCCATCTTTCTTTCCTTTTTGTCTTTTCTTCTATCTTTCTATTATTTTCATCTTTCTGTTGTCTTTCTCTCTTTTCTTTGACTTTTTCAATCTCCCACTCCTTCCATCTCTAGTCTCTGCTTGTTTGTTTCCTTATGTTTCCTTTTGGTTTTCATTGTTTATTTTTGGTTTCCTCTTTTCCCCTTCATTTTAGAAGAATTCTTAAACTATTTCTTTATTGCCCACCTCCTTTTCTTCTACATATATTTTCAATCAGTCCATCTTTAAACTGAATCATTTGCAAGCTTCTGATGTATCCTCTCATTATCTCTCTCCTAGTATATCTTGCAAGATTATGTTTGTGTAATGGTGTGTGTGTGTATATGTGTGTGTGTGTTAGTATTTAACTAACAAGAAAACAATGTGTTATTGCTAAGTGATGTCTGAACTATAATTCTAGTTGTTCCTTTAACCTCTACTGTAGCAATCACCATTTCTTAGTCTGACTTTTTTCTCTAAAGAGAAAGGTGATAGTGGTGAAGGGGTGTTAATGTTGGCCATGGTACTGCTGGTGGTGGCAGCAATAGTTAGAGCAGGCGGAGCATTGGTCTTGGTATTGTGTTTATGATGGTGATTGCAGTGATTCTGATAACATTGGTCTTGAAATTAATGGTTATGGATTAAACTGTCGTTAGTATTGGTACTGTTTTCTCGTCCCAGTCAACTCTATTCAAATATGGGCCCATCTGGATTCACTACTTAAAAGTTGGGTTCAATTTTCAATACTTTTCCTTGTCTATATAGATTACCACTACACTGTTGTTTCCAATCATATGCATGCATTTTTTATCCATACTTGTTATGAGTCATGAAGGGAACTTTATGCTTTTCTCAGCTTGCTAGAAACAGCAATCAAATTCCCAAAAATCAGATTCTACTCTTAAAAGTGAAAGCACACATATTTTCTAGATGTACTAAAAGATGGATGACCCAAATAGAGTGCTTTTGATATTGATATACTCAAACAGGACTTTCCCAATGTTAAATAACAACAACTATATACAAATGAGTCACATCATGGCAGTCTTTCGCTGCTTCTTGTTTAACTGAGACATGATCTTTACTCAGTTTTAAAAAATTAGTCTTTATCTTTATGATCTCTTTGCAGCCTGTTGATGCTGCAAAGTAACCTGTATTGTGATCATATAATTGATTCTTAAGACTTGTTGTTGAGATATTAGGGTTACAATATACTAGAAGATTCAACACATTACTGAGGGTGCTAGAATTATCAGCTAAATATTCATCAGAGTACATAATGTCTTAAAAGGGCAAGCAGTGTTGTTGAGGTTGCTAATCTTGATGAAGGAAAGCTATGATCAAGAGTGTTTCAGCCATGACCATAACAAATCACCACCCCCTCCCCCAGGTACCATGTGCCTAGGACTACATTACCAGATGTGCTATTCTAGAATGGGTTATGATTCAAAAGAGATTTTGTTGCTATTACTAGTTTGTTTGTCATTACTAGTAGGTTGAGTAACCAACTAGTAATATCAGAAGTTTAATGTATAACAGACATGTAAAAGTTTTCTTGTTGGCTAGTCATGTTGTTACGACTGCTAGTGGGGTTGTTGCTAAGGCTCTGTTTATTACCTTGGTTCATAAGTTTGCATCACAGTCATGAAATCCCAGGTTCTTGAGGAAGTATCTTCTATTGTAGCCTTGGTTTAACCTGAGCCTTGAGCCTGTCAAAAGGACTTGTATCTCTAATATAGTAAATAATATATAATTATAGACTGTATCAGTAATTTAACCCTTTAGGATTCTGTCAAATGTAAGAGTAAAAGGTTAAAATCCCCTTCGGTCACAAATGACCATGGGATTATAGCTAGAAAGTTCCCCTCCAAGGCACAAATCCAGGCAAGGTTGTTTATGGAAAGCCAGCAGTTGCCCATGCATACCAGCCTCCCCTCTCCACATCACTGATGTTTTCTAAGGGAAAGGCAAAGGCTGATACAGCTTGGCACTAATGATGTTGCAACTCATTTCTACAGCTGAGTGAATTGAAGCAACATGAAATAAAATGTCTTGCTCAAGAACACAACACACAGCCTGGTCTGGGAATCGAACTCACAACCTCATGATTGTGAGCCTGATGCTCTAATTGCTGAGCTACATACTTTCACTCTGTCAAATGTAATGCTTATTTATTCACATTGTTTAGAATGATGTGCTTGTTTAGTTTTAGAATGACAATGGAGGGTGGGTGTTAGAGGATGGATCTGGACTGCTTAAAATAAACAGGTAGAATATATGGACCAGATATGACTGGTGTAAATGCTAAAGGGTTAAGGTACAACTCGGACTTTTAGTGAGTCTTGCTAAGTCTACCAAAGGATTGTGTTAAGGCTACAAATATGTGGAATACTCAGCCACTTAGATTATAATTCAAAGGGATGTAGTTCTGATGATCAAACAACTGAAATATTGTCAAAATTAATAGAGAATGCATTATTTCATTCAGTTATCTAAATGTACATACTACATAATATAAACACACGTACACAATCATAGTTGTGGCACATGCCAGTGCCGCCTGACTGGCACCCGTGCCGGTGGCATGTAAAGAGCACCATTTGAGCATGGCCGATGCCAGTACCACCTGATTGGCACCCGTGAAGGTAGCACCTAAAAAGCACCATTTGAGCATAGTTGATGCCAGTGCCACCTAACTGGCCCCCATGCTGGTGGCACATAAAAAGCACCCACTACACTCTTGGAGTGGTTGGCACTAGGAAGGGCATCCAGCTGTAGAAATCTTGCCAGATCAGATTGAAGTCTGGTGCAGCCTCCTAGCTTGCCACTCCTCAATCAAACAGTCCGACCTATGCCAGCATGGAAAGTGGACATTAAATGATGATGATGATATACACATATACACATTTGTAGTGAAGTTTATAGAAAGACGGGAAATCAGCTATTTCAAGCTGTCCCTTCACTGAAAATGAAGAAAGAAATTTTTGAGGTTTTGTCATTTGAAAACAATAAACAAGAATTTATTCATTATTTATTTATTTGTTCTCTGTCAGTTAAAGGGATAACTCCAGAATATTAGATTTCTCTTCCTGCAGCATACAAACTTATCCAGACTCACTACTAATGTTACATTGGTTTCTACAAGTTGCCTTGAATTTAATGTTCATACATACACAATAGATCAAGCATAGGTGTGTGGTTAAGAAGCGTGCTTCCCAACCACATAGTTTGGAATTCAGTCCTGTTGCACAGCACCTTGTGGACAAGTATCTTGTATTGTAACCTCCAGGCCAATCAAGGCCTTGTAAATGGATTTGGTAGGTAGGAACTGAAAGAAGCCTCTCTGTGTGTCTTCCTGTTTTGACATTGCCCAACAGTTGTAAATAAATGTTACCATTGTCCAAGTGTTATCACTCATTTCCAATCTTCTACGAAAAATGTCAGGTCATAGGTAAAACATTACTTTGTTTGGAAGCAGGTAAATGTTGGCAGCAGGAAAGGCATCCTGCTATACAAAATCTGCTTCAATGAATTCCATGTGAACCATACAAGTATGGCAAAGTGGAAGTTAAAATGATGCTGATGACGCACATAAATACCTGTGTAAAACAGCATGTTAAAAAATAGCCTAACATAAGTTTAAAGGAGTTGAACCGCAATTTTTAAAGGTCACAGTGGAACTTGAAAAACAGATGTGAATACATCCTGTTATTCCCTTTGTTGAGAGAAAAATGGTGAAGACTGTCCCGACATGTTTCACAGTTCATCAGAAAACTAAATCTCTCTCTCACTCTGTCTCCCTTCCACCACTGCTTCCCCCTCTCTCCACTTCCCTCTCTCTCCCTCTTCTTTCCTTTTCTCTCTCTCTCTCTCACATATACACAAGCACATACTGTGATACTGATTATCATCACCACTATCACCATTGTCATCATAGTTTTATGCGCACTTTCTATGTTGGTAAGAGTTGAACTGGTCACTGCAGTCTGAGTTCATTCTTGTTTGGAGTTACTGGTTTTCCAGACAAGTCAGAACACCACAGCTCTCTTGTATGTCCCATTTACATACACATACATGTATGCATTTCCACATGCACATACATGCACACATATTCACACATTTGTACCTGTACACCCCACTCTATATACACACACATACACACTCACACAATTTCTATGTTGTCTGAGTGACAAAAAAATAAAAAATCACCAGCTTTGTGCATTGTTAATCGATAACTATTTGATTGTTCTTTTCACAAAGATGGATTAACAATATTGATGGAAATGTCAAAAGCTAAATGTCTGGGCATTGAAGATAATCTAATTAAAGTTTCCTTTGTCTCCTTAATTTTGTAACTATTTAATTGTCTCACATCAATATGTGCATATATTGGTGCACCCATGAATGTGTGTGCATGCATTATTGAGAGATTTATTGCAGATTCTACTTTCTATTGCACAGTAAACATTAATTTTGAGTCTATATATTTAGTCATTAGTTAACCGTGTATGTGTGTATTCTTAGTTAGTACTTATTTATTGATTCCAAACTTAATTACCTTCAGATTGCATTACTCTGACATTATCTTCATATTTCATTGTATTCTCTCTAGTTAGACGAATCTCTCTCTCTCCTTCTCTTTCATTATAACTTCCTCCCCTCTCTCATATATACATACTCTCTCATCTTACTTCAGCAGCTGTATGGATTTTATATCAACACTGTTGAAACTTTCACTACTTGCATTAATGTTCTTGAAGACCGGTGTTAGTGCAGGATTTTTCTTCATCCAGTCTAACTCAGTAGAAATCACAGCTGGGCAAGAACAAATTATATAAAACAGTAGTGGTGGCGGTAGTGGTAATAATTGCTGTTAAAACCAAAGTTCTGGTCAACTGATTCTACAGAAGTAGATTTATGATGTGGGCAGTTAAGAAAATAATGGATCTCTTTTAGTTTTAATCATGAGTATCCTAGTTGTTAGATAATCTGAACTACCTGCTCATTGAATTAATAGTGTAAGTAGTTCAGTATTCCACAAACACTTGTACACTTAATATATTCCTCAGGCAGAACCACCATGTTGTAGACATGGCATTTTGGTCAAGTTCTAACAGAAGATTTCTACATGAATCAACAAGGGAGTCTCTACTTGACTTCTTGATCTACTAGAAACAACAGTCAAATCTCTCACATTGCATCTTACCTTTACCATTTAAGATAAAGGTAAAATGCATAGGATTATGTAGATCATGATATACACCTTATTTGAAAAAAATTTAAATAGTCTCAGCTGAAAAGTCTTTTATCAGTCAGGGTTAATCTGGGACTATTCAAACAGCAGGAGATCATTTTAAAATTTTTAACTGTTTTATGTTCCAATTTTCTCATGAAAACATAGACTGAGAGATTTTTTCAAATTTAAACATACGCAATTGTTATCACGGTTGTTTTAACTGAATATCCTGCCTACTACTAATCACTCAACTGTAAAGAAGCAGGATTATGTCTGGAAATTTTGTCATTGGCAAAGTGTCAAAAAGAATTATGTGCTTTGCTTATGGATTATAATTCAGCGGGTATGATAATACAGTGAGATTTGAATTCATTACCATGTGGTCAGTAGTTGAGCTTCTTAGCATTACATACTTCAAATGTGTGTGTGTGTGTGTGCAAATATAATCTTTTGTACATCAGTTGAGGTTGAATTTCATTGATTACATTGTCGTTTTTACTGTCTCATCACATTGTGAATATTTTGTCTTAAGATCTAGAATTTAAAGATTGGAAAGCAATTTTAAAGAACATGGGAAATTTGTCCAGGGTGATTTGATTGGCCACTGCAGGTCTTGTGATTCTGTAGACACATTTTTTTTTTAACTGACTTGTCTGATATATATTTGGTCCTTGTTGTGTTAGTTGCTACATTGCCTGTATTTTTATATGTTGAATGATGTGATGCATGAGCAAAACAAGTACTGAGGAACCCTTGTCCTCTGTCTACTTCAGTCCACTCTCAGCCCAGCTTTCTAAAATCTGATTTAACTGTATTACACTAAGTTTGCTAAGTTTTTCTGGTATGTAACTGGTATCTGTGGTTAGCATACAACAAACACACACAACACATCATCAATAATAAAACTGGATGTGATCACATAAATTGTATTCTAGTGCAAAGAAATTGTAAAGCATTTGATGACAATTGTGAGTGTAGTGATGGCTATAATAATGATGGATTGATGGTTGGTGTCAGTGGCTGTGATGACAATGGATTTGCTGCTTATGATGAAGGTGGTAATGGAAGTGTTGTTTCATTCTGTCATAGAGCAGCCCGAATTACTTGCTAAGCCAGTAAACACTAAATCTGTGTTTGCTTACCCCACAGGGATTGTATGGGCTAAAAGCAAAGCTATCTCTTGATATAAAGTAAGAGGAAACAAAACAAGTGGTACTGCTCTTAGAAATCAGCATTAGAGCACTGATATTGATCACTATATTCTTTTTTCTTCTCTCTCTCTCTCTCATATCATCATCATTGTTTTAACATCCACTTTTCCATGATTGTATGGGTTAAACGGGCCCAATACATGCAGATTTTCTACAGCTGGATGTTCTTCCAATTGCCAACCTTTACCTGTTTCCAAGCAAAGTAATATTACCCTATGGTCAGGCATGTTTTTACAGAATATTAAAAGTAATTACCATTCATTCACAACAATCTTGCAATGCCAAGACATTCTCTCTCTCTCTCTCTCACACACACATTTTAAGAAGAATTTGTGATGATTGCTCCATCTTGTTTTTACAAATTTGATAAATGGTGAAATAAATTATTTTGGCTGGGAAATCCTGCATTGTTGTATTTCACCAGGATTTTTGTGATTTTTAATTATAACACACACACACACACACACACAACACACACACACACACACACACACACACACACACACACACCACACACACACACACACAAGCAGTTAGTTTCTTTTCATTTTCATCTAACAGCTTCACTCACAAGGCTTTGGTCAGCTCAGAGCTATAGTAGAAGACATTTGCTTTAGGTTTCATGCAGTGGGACTAAATCCAAAACCATGTGGGTAGGAGTAAACTTATTAACCACACATCCACACCTGCACTTATATATACAAGCACATGCATACTCGCATTATACACTCACTATTCACAATTCATCAGAATTCGGGCAAATTATAGCTGTGCTCCATTTGTTTTGCTAATGACAGCAAACTGTAAGGCAGTAGGGAGTGAAACAGTAATGTCAGATTGAATGATTTACTCCATTTGATATGAAGCCTTTATGCTGTCATGTTTTACTTGATAAAATATGTACCAGACATTTACTGGGGGTCTATATTCAATCAAAGCCAGGAGTCTTGTGCTGAAAGGGGAAAATGTTTGAAGGGAAACAAAAGAAAATAATTCTTTTTACAAAGTGTGTAAAGTTTTCTTTAATGGTTTAACCAAGGAAATAAGTTAGTGCCCTTATCCTTCTTGAACCCTCTGAGACTGATAAATTTCATGTTCTGTTTGAACTCTCAACTGAGCCCAGAAATTTAGATGTATGTATTTTACCAACTCAAGTGAGAAAGGAATTCTCAGTTCATCACATTTAGTTTGGTTAACTTTAAAACCTTTCACTGCAAACATGCAGGCATGCACTCACACATACTTCTTTAGATCTGTATCAACCCTGGAGCATTTCCAGCCATAATCATTTTACTTTTTCATTTGATCTTTGTCTTTTTTTTTTTTGAGATAGTGTATCTAGATTTTTTAAGAGATAAAGTGTAATTTGGGAGAGATGGATTTACTATTTCTAGTAAGTGGAGCAGTGATGTAGAAGCAAGCTCATTGACTCATCATCTACAATACGTGAAAAGTGAAGTTCAATCTTGCTTGCTTGCAATGTTACACAGCCTAACTGGTGCATAATGGGAAAATACTTTGAAAGTAAAGTACCCCTGAAATGTGAATACGAACACAATAAAACAAGTTTTGCATAAATCAGACCAGTTGTTATTGGGATATTTGGGGTTTTGGGATATAAATATCCAAAATGGTGCTTAATGGGAAATACTCCAAAAATAACTTAACCCTGAAAGAGAAGAAACTCTAACCTTTCCATTAGACACATTATGATGGGAAAATATTTTTAAGTGAAAATGACTTTAAAAATCTGGTAAATTTTTGTGAAAGACTTGTTCATAACCTTGGTGTGAAATAGTTTTTTTCATAGGTTTCTTTTGAGTGCATTCATTGTATCTCACCTCCAAAGATTTGGCTGCTATTTCTAGCACACCCTACCACCATGTAACACTTATTTATGATAAAGGACCCATAATACCTGTTACATGGTAGCAGGGCGTGCAAGAAATAGCAGCCAAATCTTTCCTTTTCTGGAGAATTAAGTAATTAAAGATCTTTAAAAATGCAGATGGTAATCATTTATTTATTGCATATACAAGGCCAATTTTAGCTAGGGATTGATTCAATCCCAGTATATTTCTAGTAGTTAGTTTATCAACCCTGGAGGTTGGAAGGTGAAGTTGACTCTGACTGGAACTGAACTTAGAATGTACACAGATAAAAATAAGCATTATATACTTCATAGCACACCACTGTTTAGACCAGTAGTTTCCAACCTTTCCACAGTGGTTCCCAACCCTTTTATTTAAATGAATTTTCCCATGGACCCATTTTAATATGCTTATCTTTACGTATGTATATATATGAAATTTTGAATCTAGTACTACCTTTGCAGACCACAGGTTGGGAACCACTGATTTAGACCATGGTTGGGGAACCTTTTCCATGCTAGACACAAATTGTCAGTGCGCATGAATCCTATCATATTCCATGTGTGTTGAGAAAAATAATGAATTTTTAATTTTTAATACCAAATTCAAATACCATTATGGTCTTAAGGCTTAAAATCTGTTTTTTTTTTTTTTTTTACCATATGGGCTTTTAAAAACTACATCAGAGAGTGGTTTTAAATTTTAACTTGGTTGAGGAATCCCCAGACTTAGTTTGAAACCAGTTCATTCTCTGTACAAACATAGAGGCTATATGACACGACATTTCTGCTTTTCTCATAGGTATTAACAACATAAAGGAGCAGTTATAACTTTCAATTGTTGTAAGGTTATGGAAATTATTACCTAAAAATTAATAAAAATAATAATTTCTTTTGGCCATAAAAAGAATGGGCTATAGTTCATTGAAGTGATGCCAGTATATTCTTGATGTATGTTGTATTGAACACGAGGCTAGAAAAGACGAAGTCACCCACAAAACTGGAAAGGACCAAATTAGCTATCAGCAATGCACCTAATTTCATGTTCTCTTGGTTGCACCAACTCCCCTGTTGCTACTGATTGCCAAAATGTTCATCAAATGAGGATTTAATAATTATCTTAGTATTTTAAAATAGAAACAAAACAAAATGTCATTAACATTGTTTACATCGAGAAAATTAATGAGGTTATTTTTCCCTTTTTCTTTTTTTCATTTATTTCTGAAGTGCCCAACTGTTACAAAGCAACTATTTTCTTGTTTTGATTTTTGTTGTTGATTTGTTTATTAGATATAAATTGGGTGGGGAATAGAACAATGAGTTTCTTTTTTTATTCTTCACTTTTTATTCCTCATTATATTATATAACCAGTTAATTATAAATAGCATCCTCTCATTTATCATCATTATAACCGATAATCACTTTTTGTTATAGTCTGCTTTCACTGCTGATATAGTTTTTCTGGCATTGAAGTCTCAGAGCTCCTTGCAATATACCTGTCCCCTAACCATTTTGTATGAAGAATCTTAACTTTTTAAGATGTGACATTGGTGCAATACCCTTTTGTTAAAGGGTATTGCTAAACATTACCTACTTATTCCTTCAATAGCTTTGACTTATCTCCCTCTCTTACCAACTCACCTACTATTTGTTACTCTCTACAAGTTTTTCAACCTGAGCAATTTCTCTTGCGTACTTCTAGGGTGGAGTGAAGGTGCATGACTTAGTGGTTAGGAGTATTTAGCTCACAATTGTGCGTTGTCCTTGAGCAATACACTTTATTTCACATTGCTTCAGTCCTCTCAGCTAGTAAAAATGAGTAGTACCCGTATTTCAGAGGGCCAGCCTAATCACGTTCTGTCACACTGAATCTCCCTGAGAACTACGTTAAGGATCTGCATGTCTGTGGAGTGCTCAGCCACTTGCATGTTAATGTTAATGAACAGGCTGTTGTGTTTTTCAAATCAACTGGAACCCTCATCATCATAACTGACAGTGCCACCTCTACATTATGCAAGAGAAATTACAAGTTTATGCAGCGTCTGTAAAAAACATTGGAATTTTAAAGGAACCATAACCAACTACTTTATAATTATGCACTCTCATATTTCACAAATAGTATTTTGTAAAAGATTAACTTTGTCAAATATTTTGTTTGGAAATTTTGACTTGCAACCTGGATTTAAATACAGACCCACTTCAGTCATGAATGATCATGGGATTGCACTTAGAAAGTTCCCCTCCAAGGCACAAGTCCGGGCAGTAGTCACCCATGCATACAGTCTCTCCACTGATGTTATCCAAGAGAAAGGCAAAGGCCAATACAACTTGGCACAGTGACATCACAACTCATTTTTGCAGCTGAGTGGATTGGAGCAGCATGAAATAAAGTGTATTGCTAAAGAACACAATATGCAACCTGCTTTGGGAATTGAACTCACTACCTCATGACTGTGAGCCTAAAGCTCTAACCACTGAGCCATATAACAAATTAGACATTGTCTGTTTTATAGTATCCAACCATGTTATACTATATTCTCCACAAGGGGTTCGCAAGACTACTGGACATGACAAATGAGCCCACTGGAAAAAAAAAGTTTGAGAACCTCTACAACTTTTTACAACTCTTTACAACTTTAATACTCTAATATCAAGATATAACTACAATGCCCTAAAGCCCATTTTCCCACTCGTGTGTGTCTCTCTCTCTCTCTCTCTCTCTCTCTCTCTCTCTCTCTCTCTCTCTCTCTCTCTCTCTCTCTCTCACATTCAACAAGCTCAACTACTAAATTTGTTCAGCATAGTCAGTCTCAGGTAGCTTCCACTTATACTCTGTGGTTAAATGACTAATCATGAAAGTCCCCTGTATGAAATTTTATAAAAGCTTTCTCCCAATTATAACATGACAACCAAATGTACTCTCTCCCCCTATTTGATGGCATGTGCTGCACATTTTTTTTTAATAAGTAAAATATCCTACAAAATCAGTCTGCATCATATAAACCCAAGGTCAGTTTAGGCTATTGCAGGAAATGTTTTGGGAAAGGGGGAAAGGGCTTAATGAAATTGAGGTGTACCTTAAAAGTTACCAAATATATAAATAAATAGTTATAACACCAGTATTTCATCTTCTCAAAAAGCTGAAAATGACGTCATTTTGTGTGTGTGTGTGTGTGTGTGTGTGTGTGTGTGTGTGTGTGTATAGATAGATAGATAGTCAGGTAGATATAGATGTGTGTGTGTAGAGAGAGAGTTAGGTAGATATAGATGTATGTGTGTGGCGAGAGAGAGGGGAGGTAGATAGATATAGATGTGTGTGAGATTTCTCAGTAAAATTTAATGTTTCAAATGTCAAGGAAGTATATTAGGAAACCATATGATTGTAGATATCTTTTGGGTGAGGTAAGACTGACTAATACAATTGCTTGAAAGGTGGAACACAACTGGTGCATCACAGAATTTTCCACACAATGACAGTCTTGATTTGTCATCAGTAACTGATTTATTGCTCACTTCAATGTCAACTCTAATAAACCAAACAGACAATGAAAGACATACATGTAGCCACTCCAGATCATTTTCTTTTTGGTATAACCAGTCTACTACATTATCTTATGTATCCTTGCTTATATTTGGTTGCTATTTCTACTAGGTCAAGCAGCTGCTTACTACTAGGTCAAACAACTGCTTATATTTGGCTGCTATTTCTGGTAAGTGAAGCAACTGCTTGTTTGACTCATCATGCTTGTTGAGCAAGCAACCTACCTTCCATTGCTTCAACAACTTCCTTCAAGATTTCTATTATTCAACTGGGAAAACCCAGTAAACCAATGCAGTCAGTTGTTGTAGGATTTCTTGATTGTCGTTGTTCTTATCATTCTTTAGCTTCAGGTCAGAGCAGTGATTAAAATCTTTATTCCAGCCCAGATCATCCTGTTTCTTCCTTGCAAATAATGTATGGAAGGATATATATATATATATATATATATATATATATAAATAAAATATTAGAAAAATCCCCCACTTTTTATCAATTCAAAATGAATAATTAAATTACACCATCTAGAAAATTACATATAATAGAAAAATTAAAATTAAAATAACAAGTGGAACCTCTTTTTTAGCTTAGCAGACTGGAGCAATCTTTAGAAAGTGTATTGTTCCTGCTCAGAAGCACAACACAATGGGTGCAGTTCAACAACTAAAGCCTGAAACCATGATAATACACTCAAAAATCCAACATCACAGCTATTGTGTTGCATGTGTGTCACACATGCATGCAGGCACACACAGATGTGGATTTTGCAGTATCTTCTTGCTTAACAACCTGAGCAGATAGTTTGTTTATACTAATCAAATGTTTGTGCTGCACATTAGCCCACTCTGTCCATCAAATTGACTTTGTCTGAACAGTGTGTCGCATGTCAGATGTTGAAATGATTGATTGCAGAGCAACACGAGTTAAAGTGCTTTACTCAAGAAACACAATGCACCACCTCATTAGGAATCAAAACCGTGATCATGTCACACCTGACTACAAGGCCATGTGTCCTTACATTAAAATAGATATAAACAGATACACATCCCTAATCTTACTCCTTTCTACATCTCTCTCTCTCTCTGTCTTTCTATCTATTTTTCTCTCTTGCTTTTACTCTCTCTTTTTCTCTTTTTCTCTCGTTCTCTCCCCCTCTTCCTCTCTCTCAATTAATGGCTATTTGAATCAAGTAATTACTTTATAGTTTATGAAATTTCAACCTTTTATTGGCCTAAATTTGAATTGTTTGATTTCCATTTGTTTTACCCACTACTACCACCAATTTCTATTATTTCTTTTGTTTTGGTGTTGGGTTGTGTGGATATTACACCTAGAGAGGAGGTGAAATAAACTCATGGCAATTATGCAACAATTTTTATTTCTGTTTCTTGAATATTTAAAACAAACTTGCTTGTTATGAAACTGATGAAAGTATTGTCTCTTATTTGTCTCTCTTTTCACATGAACATCATGACTGCTTCTACGGGTGTGGATATAGCAGCAGACAAACTCTATGCTCTCTATGTAGATGCACTTTATACACTACAAATGTATAAATGCACATATATGCATTTGACAAATATAAATATGCGCTTGTGCATGTATACAGCTATGCACATATACAGCTATGTATAATTATGCATGTAATGCATACATGCATGTACATATGCACACTGCAATGTACATGCGAGTACATATGTACACATGCATGTACATATGTACACATGCAAATATGCACATTGGAACATATTAGAGGGAGAAGGAGGGAGAAAGAAACACTATGATCAAACCAACGTTACATGCTTTTGGTATGAAAGCATTAGCTGTCTTCAGCTGTTGGACTAATTCACAAACACACACTGCAGTAAAATTAAACAAATAAAATGGTTTGAAATAAAACAGAATTCTAAAAGCAAGTTAAGTTTCAAACATATTGACCTTGAAAAGAACATGGGGAGAGGGAAGGAGAGAGAGCCAGACGGGTAGACAGACAGAGAAGGAGAAGGGGTTAGTGAACTGTTAAGCAAGCAGGTTGGGTAGTGGAATAGACAGGTGCTGTAGAAAGCATACATATATATGCCTTCCATTGCACACCTGTGTGTGTGTGTGTGTGTGTGTGTGTATGTGCAGGTATGTGTGTAACCTGTCTGGAAGTACCAAGATTCTTTCTTTGAGTACTTGTTTGTTTGGGATGTTGTTTTTGTTTTGTTTCTTTTTTCATTCTCTTTGAAATGTTCAGCTGTGAGATGTGCCAAAACTTAGTTCTGAATTGGTGTTATTTAAGTATCATGAAAACATCTTGTATTCTTCTTCTTCCAACCAAAGCACTCGATGTACAGAATGTAGAAGGGCAGGTTTGGCTGGTCAGTTTGTTGGACAGTGAGGGAGAGATAGTATCCTAAAGCTGAATACCTTTCATCATCATCATTATTATTATTATTATTAAGGTGGTTAGCTGGCAGAAAATGCTTTGCAACATCTCTTCTGAGTTCAAATTTAGCAAAGGTCAACATTACCCTTCATACTTTTTTTGTGGTAAATAATTTAATGTATCAATAAAGTACTGGGGTTGATGTAATCAGTATGCCCCCCCCCTAAAATTGCTGGTATTGTACCAAAATTTGAAACTATTATTATTATTATTGAGAAAGCAGTGCATGCCATCAAAGTGACACTGGGGTACAAATATATGTAACCCAATATAACCATCATGGCTACCCGTCTGATAAGGGTATAATTAGGCATATGCATCA
Organism: Octopus sinensis; assembly: GCF_006345805.1. Lineage (NCBI taxonomy): Eukaryota > Metazoa > Mollusca > Cephalopoda > Octopoda > Octopodidae > Octopus > Octopus sinensis. Next base: position 42,235,382 of record NC_043007.1, read on the forward strand.
CAACCATATGTACAAGACATGGTGATCTCATATCAAGATAAACAGTGCATGACTGTGAGGTGGGTCATAACTGGGCTCCCACCTCACAGGTGGAGCTCATTTAGAATTTTTTTTAGATCAAATTGAACAAAACACTGTTTCTAGAGCTGAATTATTCAACCCCACAAAATTCCTCTCTACACATGGCTATGGTTCTCCTCCACTACCTCTGTTCACGATTAGAATTGCACATATCAGCCATGAAGGAACATGCTCAACTGGTTAAGGTCAAGCAACTGACAAGGAAATTTGTGGTATTGAGCAGAATATTTGCTGTAGCCCATCTTTTACATCAAGACAAAACATGATAACACTTCCAACTAGTTAAGATCAGAAAACATAAGAGCCAGTGCCTGGTATTGCATCAGGGCATTTATTATTATTATTATTATTATTTGTATTATTCAAATCACATTGACATGAATTTTACCTTTTATCCTTCTAAAACAGGATGGGGATAATTAAATGTAAATTCATTGTTCTCTTCAGTTTTGGCTTTGTGTCCAAGTTACAGATCAGCAGCTTTCTTTTGGCTAAGAAAGGCAGGCAGTTTCCACTGAGTCTGGTGGATAGGGTGCAAGAGGTTGTCTTGTGGACAAGATTGAAAGGAATAGAACAGATGCTTTAATCTTCAGTCAGTCTCTCATCAATGTATAGAGAAAGTAAGGAGCTGGAACTTCAAGTTCCATTTAGGGAGAGAGAGTGGTGCTTATCTTCCAGTGAATTTGTGGGAAGGTGGACGAGAGTGATAGGAATGGTCCTACTCTTAGCATGCATCTGTGGGCTGGATAGTACAGCAGAAAGAGAGGGCATTTCTCCTTTGTACTGTGGGTAAATTTGGATTTAGGTGGGTGAGGGTCCTTCATTGACCTTTAAGTTGTTGTCCCTCTTTTGAAATGTTTCATTTCATTCTTATTTTTCAATTCATTGTTTTTCATTCATTTTTTTCCTTTTGTTAATTAATTCTACATAAAACCATATTGCATTCGTAACTAGTCCTTGTTATGGCCTCTTTTCCACTGACCTTGTGACAAATGACATCATTCTTTCAATGAGAGGTATGGTGATGCTCTGTCATTAAATACCAGTCAAGTACTGGAGTTGATTTAAATTGTCCCTCCATCCCTGTTTCTGCTCTAATTTGCATCTAAGTTAGAAATCCTTATTTTCTATGGTATTACAGTTATTTTCATTCTGAGTTCAAATTAGGCCAGGGTCAACTTTTTCTTCCATTTTTCTATGGATGATGAAATAAAATATTAGTCAAGTACTAGGATTAATATAATTAACTTCCTTCCTCTATTTACATTTCAATGATGATGATGATTGTAAACTGATTCCTAAGACTTAGTCTGTTCTATTTGTATTTTTTTTCCTTGCTTGTTTAGCTGTTTGGATGTTCCCTCCTCTCTTCTCTTTCAACATTGTTTCACAGGAACTACTTTGTTTTCTGTTTATGTTTGAAAGATTTTTCTTAAAAAAAAATTCAGCCTGATACTCCAAAAAAAATTAGTGAATAGAGCTCAAAACATGAAATTAAAAAATACTGTAAATGAAAAAATAGGTTTACTGTTATTTTGCTTGGTTCAAAGTCTTACAAGGTCCTTATTACTTTCACTTCGAAAAAGAAAAGGAAAAAAGACATTTTATTGTTGTATCCAATATTATGATCAAAGAGAATGTCATTTGTTCCCATCTATTGCAATACTGATGCTACATTTCTTAAGTAACCTAATTCCTGTTTCACTTTTTCCCCCCACCACCAAGTTCTTGACCCACATGTACACCTGATCAAGCATATGTCATTACCTTCATCTAGTTAAGGTTGTAGCAAAATCTTCCTGCTGTGTCCAGTTTGTTATAGAAACATCAAGAGCTTGTTAAACCTCTGAGTTTACTTACCGGTTGTGTTTTTAACTTATTAGGAGGGAAGGCTTTTTAGTAAACCAAAGTATTCCACTTTCATCTCTCTGTCCTTTTCCATGTACATGACTGTAAACACCACTGGATAAATTTTCTTTGGGCTTTGCTTTTCTTTTGAAAGTTAATATTAGTGGGTAATTTTATTTCATCTGCACAACCTACTAGCACCACTGTATAATGCAATTTTTCATGTCCAGTGGTCTTCAATGTAAAAGTTTTAGTACCGTTTATATCAGTTGTTTGGTTCAGCAAATGTTATGTTTGTTATTTGAGACAGTTCAAATGAAACTTCTTTTCCTACGTAACATACTTGAGAAAAGCAAGGCCTTTTTGTTTCGTGCACCAATGACACCATGATGTATGACCAGCAAAATTTTCTAATTATCACCTGCAAACCTTTTTGCTTCAAAAGTAATCATTTTTGTAGAAACATATAGTCCTTGCATTGAGATCTTGCCATTTTGACCCTTACCCCTTTCCTCCAAAATTGCATTTATCATTTTAATCATTTTCAATTTTACTTCTTGATTGAACCAACAATGAATCAAATTTTTTTTTTTAGCGAAGGACCAAAATGTCTTTTGGCAGCTCTCTTTGTTTTTTCGCATGATTGATCATACTTAATTTGAATTTAACTGTAAATAACAGTCTCTTTTCTTTAGAGTGAAAAATGATTAAACAAAGCTGTTTTGCTCCCTATACCTAAGATATGGTACTTTGACTTTTGGCTATGCATCCAACTTGACAGTAAGCCCGTGCCATACTGCCAAGTAGCTAATAGAAATTGGTTAGGCAACTGCCAACAGTTATTGTGTTAAACACTTTGATTGGTCAACCACATTGCACACTCAAAATCCAAGGCAAGCACTCAAAAACAGATTTTTATTTTGTTATAAAAGGTTAGGCCTGGAATTCTTCAGTAATAGAAATGGTCTTATTCTATTCTATATTAGATAGCATTCGCCTTCTTTTTACAAGCTCTTTCACTATCATCCGTTACTTTAATTTCTTTTTTAGGGCACATTAAAATGAGTTATATTTTTTAAAAGAAAAATATTATTATTGTCATAAATGACACATTCAAATGAACAGTACAACGCATTTTTATTTAAATATATTTACACATGGCTTGTGTATGTTATTCATGTATGTTAGTCATAGTTTCAGTGTATATAGGAATTATTATTGATTAGCTTTTCTTGTTTCATCTATGGCTACCGTGTTGTTGCTGTATCATTATAGCTGTTTCTTCTGGGCTATGTTGTTAAGTTAGCTTCTCAGCTATGTGGTCTCAGGTTCATGACACCTTAGGCAAGATCAGCCTTGAGCTGATTGAAAGCTTCGTCATTGGACTTTGTTGACTAAAACTGTAAGAAGCTCATGATGTGTGTGTGTATTTCTCTTTGTCCCAACATGGATAGTTGTAAACAAGTGATGTTGTACATTTCCAATCTTCTGTGAAAACATATCTGGCCATGGGGGAAATATCTTGCTTCAAAGCAGGTAGAAGTTAACTACAAGAAGGGCATCAGACTATAGAAAATCTGCCTCAGTGAATTCTGTCTCATCCATACAGGCATGGGGGGAAAAGGAGTATTAAAATAATTATGATAATGGTGCATGTGTTTATATAATGCATTATATAAACATCATTGTAATGTCTACTTTTCCATGCTTGCATAGGTCAGACAGTCTCTCTCTCTCTCTCACTCTCTCACACACACACACACACACACACACACACACACGCGACAGGCTTTTTTCAGTTTCTATCCATCGATCAAGTACACTCACAAGGTTTTGGTCTGCCTGTGGTTATAGTAGAATACTCTAATGCCCAAGGTGCCATGCAGTGGAACTGAATCTGGAACCATATGGTTGAAAAGCAAACTTATTACCACATCGCTGTGCATGCACACACACACACATTATGTATGTGTGTAATCATATTTCAACACTCATATCTTGAGGCATAATTTGATCTTTATTGGAACTCATCTGTTAAACCTATCATTTTCTTATAGCATAGCTTGTTAGATGTTCTTTCTACATCTTGCTTCATTAGCAACAACCTCTCCCCTTCCAAAACAACAACCACCACCACAAATAATCAGTTAGGTTGTTTTTGTCAAAGAAGGTGGAATGTTTCTTGTTTTCTTTCTTGCTTATTCCACTGAGATTATATCTTCAAACATTGATTTAAAATTCCAGCTTTACCCTCTTGAGACAAAATTATTTGCTTCAAGCCTATGAAGTGTGGGCCTCTATGCCATTGCTTGATCTACTAGAAATAGCAACCAAAATATCTCAAATACACACTCTGTTTTAAAAAAATGAATATATTAGACAATATAAACCTTGATGATGAACAGACAGGATGGTCTGGGTTGGAAAGCCTTTCATTGCAGATTTACCTGACCTGGAGAAATGATACAATTACTTTGCTTATAATATATTCATCAGAAGTCTGCTCAGTGAGAGTGGACCTGGAGTTAAACAACAAAACTAACTTGCTCATAACTAATCCATCAGCCACTCATCCATGAATTAAAAATTTTTTTTTTTTTATTTAAGCTGTATTTTTGAATATTTGTAATTTTATGTTTTTGGTATATTTATTATATCATGGGTTGAATAGTTTTGTAAATTTAGACATTTTCTTCAGTCAGAGCTTTCTTAACAGTTCAACAGTTATCCTGGCATCCCCATATTTTGCTCTAGGTTGGGACCATTTTGCTCATACATCAAGCAACTACATTGTATTAACAGTAGTCATCTTGGCTGAGATCAGTAATTAGCAGCACATGACAATGGTTCAACATATATTTTCATTAACTGCTTTAACTAGTTTATGGTGGTGATTCGTTTGGTTGCCTGTGCATGGCATTGGTAATCATGCCAATGGTGGTCAGCTCTCAGTGTGAGATAATGTTCAGCATGTATTTACATCAACTGCTTTAGTGCAAGTTCTGTTTATTTACCTAAATTATATCCATGTGCACGATGCTCATGTGGTATTATTCCTGAATAAGATCACTCGACAGCACAAGTCAGATCAACTTCATGTATTTACAATCCCGTGAATTTAAAAAAATTGGCTTTAGTGTGGTAGGGTTCAAAACAGGGTACCACACACAGTGGCATATCACTTTGTGAACAATGGTATCTAGTTTCCTTATGCTTCCCTTTTGCTTTACTACACACTGTGCATTTCTTTGGAGCATTTATTTTCTTGGCAGTAGGGGGGAAACAGTCATGGAAAATGTCCATGCCCCTTCACCATGAAGGAGGAGAGAATCTGGCATGGGGACAGCCATATGTTCTGTACTTTGGCAGGTCTGATTTCTGAATGTCAGTTCACCCCCACACTGTCAAGCATCTGCCAAATGAAATGTGAGTTCACAACACGTGTTAACTATATACATGAAAATTTTTTTTTGTACCTTTTCACAAATTTCCTCAACAATTTGTGTGTCGTCACCAGCTGATCTGAGTGATTGACCCTGCCCATCACTTTATTGTACAAAAAACCTACACTTGGTTTCTTTATGGCCTTACCATCTGCATTGTGTTTCTTTGTGTCCTTCATGCTTGCAGAATGAATTGTGGATAACATGCAGATGTTTTTCTTGTCGCGCTACACTAGAGCAAGAATGCTGTATTTGGTGCATCAGTATGCTATTTCCTCCTTTCAAAATTTTATCTTGTGAAGATTGGGCAGCTTTTTTTTTTCCTATGTGTCCTCACAATCCCACAGGTATTCGTCCTCCTTGCCTGCAGCTTCAGGAAGAGGTCTGGACTGGAAAACCAGTTGTCCATATAAATATTATAGCCTTTCTCTAACAAGTTTTCATTCAGCGACAACATGATATCAGTTGATGCTACAGTAGATACTGGAAGATCCAATCTGTCCTGACTAGTGTAAATTTTGTAATCCCACATGTACCCACAGGCTCTGCCAGTTGACTGGCATACTTTAAGGTACCTTTGATTCCAAAGTGGGCACGTTTGGTTGGGTTGTATTGGTTAAATCAGAGCCTTCCCTTGAATTTCCATAATCTTTTGTCTATACAAATGTCCTGTGTATGGCCATAGACTGTTCTGAAATTTTCAGCCACTTCACCAATGATAGGACATATTCTGTGCTGCCTGTCATCTTGGTTCTTGCTTGAGTTGAAATGTAGATTTCAAAGAATTGCCATAAATCAATTATGTGTCATCGTTTCTGGAAAGGTATCAACATGGCTAGATCTTGATTCCTGGGTTTGACATGCTAGGGATGGTTTACAATGTAGTTGTTCATTTCATCCACAATATATTGGAACATTTCATCTGTCAAAAACTTGTGGAAGATTTCCAGTGGCAAACTTCCATGTTCAAGGTTTGCCTTTATGCCAGGCATACCAGTAAATCCATGCCGTCAAATGAAATTGTCTCTTGCTCGCCACACAACATTCTGATGTCCAGAGCCATTCACTGCTGTCCATTTCTACCTTTGATGCATCAGAATATCATCGCTATCGGAATCATCTGATTCTGAACTAGGAGAATACTCTCTCTAAAAGGATGAAAGTCAACCTTGACAGAATTTGTATTCAGAATGTATAGACAGACAAAATGCTGTTGAGTATTTTGTCCAGCATGCTAACAATTCTGTTGATTCTCCATCTTAATAATAATAATAATGATTACTAGTAAATCTTTCCAATTCTGCTGCAAGGCCAGCAATTTTGTGAAGAATGGCATGTCAATTACATCAACCCTAGTAATTGACTGGTACTTTATTTTAATCAACCCCGAAAAGACTGAAAGGCAAAGTTGACCAATAACTTGCTTAATATCAGAAATAAGCCCTTTGAAACTTTGAAGATGTTCACATTGCTTTTTATAATTTATGCAGTCCCTAACCAGTTCTTGTCAAGTAGTCTTGTGATCAAAGACATTTCAGTCATGACCACTCCATCTATTTGTAGTGTAGTGTATCTAGCCCTACATTTTCTAATGTGTAATATCTCCTTTTTTCTTTTTTTTTTTCTCTCTCTCTAAGACAGTAAGGCATGATTTGACTACTGTTCTTTCTTGAAGGTTGACCAGCTATGTGGATGATTTCTTATTGGCTCCTGGGAGTTAGGTTGTTGCTTTTTAGCCTCTAAGTCAGTTCTGATCAAGAACCTATTATAAGAGGCAGTCCACCCATGATCCTCTCAGGTTCTTACACTACATTTTCCAATATGCCTTTCCTTTTTGCATTTTTAAAGACAGTATGGTGTAATTTTAAGATGATTTGGCTGTTATTTCTTGTAACTCTGATGGCCTTATAGAAGTTCTTTTGTTAACCTGTTTGGTTTATTGTTTATTACCTCGGTTCACCGAGCTTTCAGCAATAGGTTTTCAGATCTTCTAGGAGTGGAAGGAGAGAGGAAAACAAATCATGCTTATGTAAAATTACATGTTCTCAGTGATTGACATCCTGTTTGTTGCTGATTGATTGCCAACAAAGAAGCTGTAGTCAGAAAATAGATTTTTCTTTTTTTTTTAATATTCTTTTTATTTTCTCCCATTTAGCAAACCATTGTAGATTGCAAAAGTTGTTTTAGCATGTAGCATCTGTATCTTCACTGCCCTCCTCTCCTCACCTCCAGTCAGTACATATTCATTTCCTCCTATTGCTTAATGCTGCTGGCTGTGCATATTGTTGTAGTTTTGTAGTCTTTATTGATTGTTTTGAGTAACTTTATATCAAGTAGAACTGGCTGTAAAGTTAAGGAACTGGACTGCTGACCACAAATGTTATGGTCATTATGGTGTTCTCCTGAGCAAAGCATGTAACTACAGTTGGCATCAATTTGTTAAACCATCGCAAAACAACTTTTACTCCTACTTCACTTCACAGTTGATGACTTAAGAAGGGCATCCAGCTGTAAAAATAAAAGCTGCAACAAATATCATTTTTCTTTGACTAGCATGTGTAAAAATGTATGCTGAATGTCAAATAATAAAAGAAAAGAAAGTCGATGATAATATTACTTAATGTTACTATTGATGTTCTCTAAGAAAAAAAGCAAAGAAAAACAATAACAATCTGATGATGTGTACAAAAGTTTTTCCCATCAAATGTATCTGAGCAAATTCAAATTTTTGTAATATTTTCAGAAATTGGTAGGATTCATGAAACTAGAACTTAAATTTGGTGTTCATTAATGATCAAATGGAATAAGGAGAAATCTTCTTGATTGGATATAGTTATTGTCAGTTGTTGTTTTTGTTGCATGGTCTGGTGGTTAGCATATTGTGGGTTCAATTCCTGGACTAGGCAGCACATTTTTTGTCCTTGAACAAGGTACTGTATTTCATGTTGCTTCTATTTTTCAACTGAAATTGGTACCAAGTTCTGGAGCCTCACCCCCACCTTCATACCCAAGCTGTCATATCCTTAATGTATTATTTTGCTTGATTACAATCAAGTATATTCCATGAAGTGACGTTGCTTTGTAATACAGGGAGTTGGTAGGAACTCAGTCATTTGTATTCAGTGCAAGCAGTTTATAGTAGGGGCAGTGGGATATTTAGGATTGAGAACACTAGATATAACAGGTGTACAGGAGTAGTTAGTTGTAGGGACACCTTATGAAATGACATCCACTTATTTCTCACCTGGTTTCAAATGGATATGGTAAATGAAAAAGTCATTCATGTTATTGTTATTTTTAATGATAACAAAAGAGTTACAGTGACTAAAGACAAAGAAAGGGATCGAGAAAGATATATTAAGTATTTAATGTTTATGTGTATGATATAAGGCTATTTCTGAAGATGTCTGATTGCATAGATATGATGTATTTGGTGAAGAAGAATATGCTGTACTGCAGACATAGTCAGCCCATGCCACCGTGGAGAAAAATTGCCTTTAAATTGAAGTTGATAATAGTGATGATGAACAAACTGAAGGAGTTTGATGTAAAGGTTGTTTCACAGGTGACCTCCTTCAAATACCAATGGTATTTGATTTTACACAGATCAATTTATAAAATAGTCAATCCATGTGTGAGGCAGCAGGAGTTTTGAAAATAAGGAATAGAAAACTGTTAAGGGACTTGTACATTAAACATACTGACATGACTAGTTGATGCATGGTGCTGGTGGTGGTGGGTTAGTTGTGTGTAGCTTAGTGGATGTAGAGTAGAAAGAGTCTTGTGGGATTTAGACATACTAAATGGTAATATAATTAAACCTGCTGGGCTATATAATTGGGTATTTGAAGTGGGTATTTCAAATTGAGTGGGATAGGAAGTAAATGCATGTTTTTAACATTGGTATGATTTGGAATTTAAGATTTAAAGTTTTTGTGTGTGAAGGAGGATTTTAGGTGAGGTATGATTGAACTGAAATCCTGTAGCATTTAAACTGGTCATATCCAGCCCTCTATTTATGTTCAAACCAGCTAGATCCAGCCACTCACACCTACCCTGCAATAACATTCTAAAAATAAACAATCACATCATTGAAATCTTGAAACGATGTGGTTAAATAAGCATTACATTTGACAGAGTAATCTTAGTGCTAGTTAAATGCTTATTTGTAAACAATTGTATGATTTGTGTGTGTCCATGCATCTGCAGAAGGATATTTTATTAGGTTGTATTGAATTTGTTGGAGATTATTTATAATACAGTATTGAATAATTCTATTACTAATTGATTAATATCAGTGATGTGCCGTCTATGTTTCTTACTGTTCATTTCTGCTTGAATGACATTCGTTTATCTGCACTTAAAATGTATATGTGAAGTGGGTGTTGTATTGATTATATATAATGTTTTGTATACATCTCTGTTGATGATTACATTACTTCAAATCAAAATTTTAATCACATCTTTTATTTATTTATTTTGTTTTGTAATCTAAGTTCAAATCTTAAGGATGACTTTGTGTTCCATTTGTCCATTGTTTATAAAATATTAATGTAATTAAATAATTTATCTAACTACATCCTCCCCACTAAATTAATAATCCTTAACCATAATATTTAATTTTCTGCTGGTTAGTGTTTTATCTCAATTAGTCTTTGTATGTTAAATGATAAAATAAGATCATTTATTCTGATTTAATATGAAGATGTTGTGGGAGATATTAATTGATGCAACTCAACAAACCATATGTAGAGAATAGTAAAAAAAAAGCCCCTTTCACTTTTGGCTAAAGTCAAGATTTCAAGAAAAACAAAATCATAAAGGTGATGCTTTAGATAGAAATTTCTACAAGGGTATCAAACTGCTGGATCAGGTGATGAAGGTCACAGAGAGGGTCATAGCCCAACTAATTAGGGAGAAAGTCTGCAGTTCGGTTTTGTGCCAGGTAGAAGCACCACTAATGCTATATTCCTGGTATGGCAACTGCAGGAGAAATACCTAGCCAAAGATAAACCCCTATATTTGGCTTTTGTGGACTTGGAAAAAGCCTTTGATAGGTTCCCCTGATCCCTTATCTGGTGGGCAATGCGGAAACTGGGACTTGACGAGGAGAGCTGTGTGAAGAAGTGCCACTCCCAATCAGTGGAAGGAATCCGGGGTAGAGGGAGAGCCAGGAAAACATGGGATGAGGTGGTGAAGCATGACTTTCAAATGTTGGGCCTCACAGAGGCAATGACAAGAGACCGAGACCTCTGGAGATATGCTGTGACTGAGAAGACCCAGCAAGTAAAGTGAGTTCACAGCTGCAACCTATACCAGCATCGCATAACCAGCCCACTTAAAAGTACCTTGGATCATAGGGCGACATGCCATATTTGAGGAGATCTATTGAGTCAAGTACATCAACATCAAATCAAATCAAATTACAATCAAGTGGAAATTGTAATTATGACCTTCGTGCTGGTGGCACATTAAAAGCACCATCCAAACATGCCTGATGCCAGTGCCGTAAAAAGCACCATCCTGAACTTGGCTGATGCCAGTGACGCCTTCTACTGGCTTCCATGCCGGTGGCATGTAAAAAGCACCATCCGATCATAGTTGATACCATCTCCTCTGGCCCCTGTGCCAGTGGTACGTAAAAAGCATCCACTACACTCTGAGAGTTGTTGGCGTTAGGAAGGGCATCTAGCTGTAGAAACACTGCCAGATCAGATTGGGGACTGGTGCAGTCTCCTGGCTTCATAGACCCCAGTTGAACCCTCCAACCCATGCCAGCATGGAAAACGGACATTAAATGATGATGATGAGGAAGAAGGAACAGAGGTGATGAGGCTTTTTAAAATCCTGTTCCACAATGCCAGTGGAATCCAAAATACCAACAAAGCAGAGATATTTTATATCTTAGTTGCAATTGTATGGTGTGACTAAAACTGTTGCATCATGGTAGTGTATACACAGTAGTATTAAAACACACACTGTTGATGTAATTTGTTTTATAAATAATAATAATAATAATAATACAATATATAGAGGAATTAAGGTTGGATAACCAAAACAGTAATATTCTTACCATAAGCTATTTTCCAAAAGTTTTCAAACTAGTTTTAAGAATGATTATATAGTTTTATTTCGAAAAGAGGCATATCGTTATTATTTTGTAAGTCACTTGGTAAATAAGACTATTAATGACTTTTTAAAGTTACTTATCATAACCTAATTTCTACCTAACTCATTTCATATTTTGTTAAACAGAGTATTTAATGTACTTCTATTTTGTTTCATGGTAGGGTGCTCTGTAATTGGAGCTGGCCTTGGTAAACATTTTATCTGAAGTTTTTGATAATTTATCGTTTATTATCTATGAAGTTATAAAAAATAAGGAGGCACTAGCATTCAACAAACCCCTTTATGATCAGTGTACCTAACTTTATCAGTAGTGCTCTAGTGTAACTATTGTAATATTTTTAGTATACTATCTTTAGTGCTATTTTCTGGAGTTGTTGTTAAGTGCCATGTTAGCCCTGATAAAGTATGATCAAAGACGTGCAACTGTCACCAAACTAGTTTTTAATTTGTTGTTGTTTTCATTTCATGCAGTGTATCTGGGACTACATTGTATACTATCTCTGTTCTTATTTTAAAACACCATATTGAAATAAAGCCAGATGTGAATTCAAGTAAATTCGGCTGGTATTTCTAGCAGGTCAGGTAACTACATAAGGCTCCTTTGTTGGCTTAGATTTTTGGTGTTTTTAACTAAGGCTTAATCCTTTAGCATTTAAACTGGCTATATCCAGCCCAAATATTGTACCTGTTTTATGTTCAAACTGACCAGATCTGACCTCTCACACCTACCCTACAATAATAATCTAAAAATAAATAATCACATCATCAAAATCTTGAACTTAGAAGGTAATGCAAGATGAATTCAAAACATTGTGAATGAATAAGCATTATATTTAATAGAATAATCTGAATGCTAAAGAGTTAATAGTGATAGATTGGATTGCATTTATTGAAGCTAGAATATCAAAATTTAGATATGACTACAAACAAGAGAAATGCAGTGGTTTTTATTGCAGTTACAGGAAGAAATCTCTTAATTTTTTTTGTATGTCTTAAGCAAAAATAGTTCTTTGTTTTCTTTTATGGATTTTTAATTTGATTAGATTAATATGAGGAATTAACACTTTGAGCCCACGAGTACACTTAAGAGACAAAAGTGGGCAGCCACAGGATTTTGTGTTTATGGCTGAAAATAATGTTCCTGCCAATTAGCAAACCGTAAACAGTATCATGTGGCCACCCACTTATGCCTTTCAGAGGTGTAGCCAAATGAAATTGCACTCACTAAAACAAATTTGCGGGTTGAAAGGGTTAGTGTTGTCATCTTTTTGTACCCATAAGAAATAATGAAAACAACTGTAGTATCACCTTTCCTTAATTTTTTTGGTTTCAATGTTATTTATATTCAGCAAATGAGTTGAATAGTAGTTGAGTTAAATTATGTCTCTTTTTTAAAGAAAAAAAAAAAAAATTTGGAGATAAAGCTTATAAAAAATATTTTCCTGTTACCTGTGTAGTTGTGTCCTTTATTGAAATTCTCTTGGTGTCATATTGTTTTGCCATATTGTTGCATGTTTATGTCATCATGGGATCCCATGATTGGGGTGGCACTACATCTGTAATTTTAGCACAGAAGTTGGTCATTTTCAGTGAGTCAGTGGCCACCACACTAAAGAAAGGACTGCATATATGTGTGATACACAAAAAAAATTGTATTATCTTTATCAAAATTCTAAAGATGGCAAGCTGACAGAATCTTTACCAAAATGCTAAGCAGCATTTCTTCTTTCCTTCCATTTTAAATTCAAATTCCCCCTAGGTCGATTTTTGCCTTTCATCCTTTTGGACTTGATGAAATAAGTACCAGTTGAGCACTGGGGTCGATATAATTGACTTGCCCTCTACCCCCAAATTTCAGGCCGTATGCTCATAGTAGAAAAGATTATTTATTCAAATTCCATAAAAACAACTATCCGAATTTCAACAAAGAACACTAACATGTATTTTTGAAGCTTAGCTTTTTTCTTTAGGGTATAAAAATATCTGGCCAACAGATGGACCTTATTGCTTTATTAAGCAGGTATCCCCAGCCACCGGGCTACAGAGAGAATAAATTTTAAAATTTCATTTCTATTTTATTGACTATTGTACTTTGCAAAATACTTTTGCATTATATATGTAGTATTATATGTGTAATAATTAAATAATATATTATGTACTTTGTGTATATTAGCTACATGATTCCTCCACCCAGTCTGTGGGAAAATTGTCTTGCATGAAACTGGTCTATAGGGCAAAAAAGGTTGGGGACCAATGTGACTAACTCTACTTTATTTCAGTTAAGACAGTCCCATTGATATTTCATTAATTCACTATTCAAATTCTTATATTTATGTGAAACCTGTCCTCTATGGTGTACCCAATGAAACCAATAACTTCCTGTTGTTTATCCATAAATCTTGGTCATTAACTGCTGATCAATTTTTTAATAGACATAGTACAAAAGCTACAGGTTAAACCATATTCCTGCTCTACTAGTCTAGGTGTGAGAATTGTATTCTAATTGTATTTTCCCTGTTCCTCCCACAGATTGTTTTTTTTTTTTTCTTTTTGGTTAGAAGTTAGAAATTCCAAATCAATAAATCAGAAACTAAAACAAGCAAACAATAATAATTATAATGTGAAACTGAAGTTCAAATTCCAAAAAATACACAAAGTTCAAATTGATTCCTTTTCAAAAATCAGTTTGTTTTTATTATTGATACCCCCACCCCCACCCAATTCAAATTTGTTTTCAGATCTGTCTTCCTTTTACGAAAATATCGATTTGAAATTTCAAACTAAGGAGATATAAAAACCTGATTGGGAGAATAAGATAGAAAAATTATTAAAATTCCCTTACCTGGGTCAATAATGAATTGTCAATAGTGGAATTTAGTTCTCTGTCTAGGCTTTCTGAGTTCAAATCTCGTTGGGAGTAGACTTTGCCCTCTAACTTTCTAAAGTCGTCAATATTTCATACACAGGAGTTGATTCAATTAGTTATATCCTTTCCCCTACCTATTTTGGCCTTATATCAATATAAGAAGTCAATCCATTCATTTTTATATCGGTTTTTCTATACTTGCATGAGTTGGGAGGGTAGTTATTTGAGGCTATGTTGCTCTTATGGTCGCCAACCCTTTCTTGTTTTACACATAAGGGAGATTTTATTCCACTACTTTAACCATTTTCATAGCCACCTGAGACCACACTTGGATCTATGATATAAACATGTAAACTTCCTTGTTTACAGTGATCTAAATTAAGGACCTACCCACAAAATTTCATATTGATTTACGTACCAAATATCAGCTTAATAATTACAAAATTATTTCATTAAATGCTTCGTAATTTTCAAACTTAACTGAAACAAAAGCACTGTGTTTCAATAGAGATATGGCAATGAAAAGGTTAAGAGAGTAAATATACAGGACATAATGTTTACATGATGATATTTTCCAACTCAAATGATCTCGTGCAAAAAGTAGCAATTATAACTTTCATATGCACAAATGTGCTTGCATGCAAGCATGCATGTGCACACACACACACACACACACACAAAATGGGCTTTCATGCAGTTTCTATCTACAAATTCCATGGCCAAAGACAGTGGTAGTTGATATTTGCCCAAGGTAAGACAGTCTAAGAGCAGATGGTTGCAAAGCAAACTTTGTAACAATGCAGCCATGCCAGGGGCTATCAAAATTAATCTGGGAAGCAAAAATGGTAGTCTTAGAAATATTGCATCAAGCAGGAGCTGCTTTAGGGTATATAATTTTCTTCCACAGTATCATGAATTTAGCTCTCTTCATTTTTGTTAAGATCTTTCATGCCTTCAGGTTCAATGAAATGAATACCAGATGTGTATTGGTGTAAATTTGACTATCTGCCTCCTAAATGTCTCTGACCTTCTGCCAATGTGAGAAATCAATCAATATTATTCAGAAAGCTGCTAGGTGCTATGTGAAATAAAAGTTAACACACTGACAAGCTGAGTCACATTGCAGTTTCAAACTTTGATTCTTTCACTTCATTTATGCTGCTACTGCATCTGGGGAAAGTCATGAAAACCACTTCATATAGTTAACTACAAAACTTTTTTGCCTAATCAAAATAGGAAAAACTTTTCATCAGAAAGCTAATCACAATTGAATGAGTTGATTGGATGGTAGCTTAAGTCAAATGATTGCTACTTGTATTGTGCTGTTGGCTGTGTCACTGGTCGAGATACTTTACTCTTACTAACCCATTGTTGTTACCAAACTATATAGTTAACAAGTATCATTGATTTGTATTTTATTGGATTACTATAGTGATGAACTTACATCCTCCCACAGCCTTTTGAGCTGGCTCTAAAAAAATCATTCTTGTGTACTCACCAATTTACTAAGACTGCGTGGGCAATGTCTTTTGAGAAGTGGACAGCACGAAACATGGCTCATCATCAGGCAGTAATTCTTCATTTGCATACCATTTAGACAGTCCCATAGGCTGCATGCAAGCCTGCAGGTCGCAGCTTGCCTGTGACTGCTGTAGACTAACACACATAACTGTTGTATCACCTGCTAGAAATAGCTGCCAAATCTCCCTCAAAGCATACCTAAAAACGATGATTAGATCAGTGGTTCTCAAACTGATAAGCACCAGTCCCAGCCCTGTCTGTTGTTAGTGCCCACCTCCTCATTAATAAAAAGACAACTTAGTTTACATCCATGTGATTTTCCTCTTTTTGCTATGGTCTTGTAAAAAGTTGCAAATAATTTATTTTTATCAAAAATGGTGATTTGTCCACTTCATTTTCAATCCACCCAGCCAGTCCTGCCTCTCATGAGAAACACTGTATTAGATTACATAGTTTAGTCACATCTAAAATGGGATAGATGGTCATGGTCAGACTTTTGAATTTGGGTTAACCTTGGAGAGGGGAGGGGCAAACAACAACAATAACATGCCTGCATGACAGTATACATCATGGTATCACATCTATTGTGTAGATATGTGTTACTTCCAAGAGCCAGTCAGTTTTTTTGTTTTATTCATTTATTAAGGTTTAGTTAGTGGGGAAGTGCAATGTCCATGATTCTTACACTGTAAATGATACTGTTGATGTTTGTTTTGAAGCCAACATTTGCAGAGAAGGAATTTCAGAAGTGTGACATTGTTGGATGGAAAGCTTGAGTGGTTAATGCCTGACCTTATAAGAGAACGATACCGTATTGGTGCAAGAGGAGCAGACAAGTGTATCTGGTGGGTTTGGTTAGAGGTGGTATACATGTATCTAAAACAGAAAATCAGAGACCATTGTAGTAGCAGTAGGTAATGAGCTACTTCCATGCCATATAGCAGTCTTGACATAAGTTATTCACCATCAATAATATCATCATCATCGCTAGAAATGTTATTTTATTTTAAATTGCTCCTTTCCTCCCATCTCTTTTACTTTTGTTTATTAAACAACTTTTTTTTTTTTTTTTTTTGCAGTATCCACATTTTTTGAAACGAGATGGCAGCAAGCTACAAGTGATGCTGCAACGGAGGAAAAAATATAAAAACCGCACAATGTTAGGCTACAGAACATTAGCGGTTGGAGAAGTAAATATGTCACAGGTAAGTAGTCAGTTTTCCTCTCTTTCTATAACCCATTTGATCTGCTCTTTATTAAATGTAGAGTGAATGGGCAGTTTGTGATATGATTTACAGGTAAAAATAGTTACGTATGCAAGCAAATATTACACAGTGATGCTAGCATTTTATGGCATAATAATATATACGAGTAGCTATTTCATAGTATTGCTAGCAACTGTCATTTGTAAAAGGGTCAAAATAATTATATTCTGATGATCATTTTTTCATTCTATGAAGAAATACCTAAATTTGCCCCGTTTATATGTCTAGTATAAAACTGGTACTCCGTCAGTTATGATGATCAGGGTTCCAGTTGCACTCCAGACACGTGTACCCTTAACATATTTCTGAGGGAGATTCAGCGTGACACAGAATGTGACAAAGTTAGCCCTTTGAAATACAGGCACTACTCATTTTTGTCATCTAAGTGGACTGGAGCTATGTGAAATAAACTGTCTTACTCAAAGACACAACACATCGCTTGGAATTGAACTAACAACCTTACAATCCTGAGCTGAATGCCCTACCTACTAAGCTTCTTGCCCTCACAATATCTATTATATAGTTTACATATATCATACTTTGACACTGTGTGGATTGATCCTCATTGACAGGCCTCTGTTATTAAATAAAATGTTAAACACTTAGGTATGCAAGTTAGTAGCCCCAGTTCTCTGTAGCTACTCGATTTGCAGTGTATATAAACAGATTGGCCGCTAGTTTTTCTAGGATTGGTCAAATTGATGTAGACATCTCCGATAAGAACCCAGTAAGGTTTGAAACTCAAAGTTGTTTTTCATGTTTTCAATCTGTGGAGCAATAGCTAAATTTGCCTTGTTTATATACCTACAATATAGGTTTCATCATGATTTAACATCTATTTTCCATGCTGAAATGGGCTGCATGATTTGACAGGAGCTGGTTAACCAGAGAGCAGCAACAGGTCCTAATTGTCTGTTTTGGCATGGTTTCTACAGCTGGATGCCCTTCCTAACAGCAACCACTTTACAGTGTCTACTGGGTGCTTTTTACATGGCATCAGCATATACTCTTTACTCTTTTACGTGTTTCAGTCATTTGACTGTGACCATGCTGGAGCACCGCCTTTAGTCGAGCAAATCGACCCCAGGACTTATTCTTTGTAAGCCTAGTACTTATTCTATCGGTCTTTTTTTCCGTACTGCTAAGTTACAGGGATGTAAACACACCAGCATCGGTTGTCAAGCGATATTGGGAAGGACAAACACACACACATGATGGGCTTCTTTCAGTTTCTGTCTACCAAATCCACTCACAAGGCTTTGGTCGGCCTGAGGCTATAGTGGAAGACACTTGCCCAAGGTGCCACACAGTGGGACTGAACCCGGAATCATGTGATTGGTAAGCAAGCTACTTACCACACAGCCACTCCTGCACCTATATATATATATAATTTTATGTTAACTTTTACTGCTGGCCTGGGTTAGATGGGTCACTGGTCTGAGCTAGTCCTTATTCATAGATGAGCTGGAGGATTGTCTTATATGTTCCAGTTTTGCATAGTTAGTGTGACTGGAACTACCAGTATTAGTATGTTCTAATACTAACCATTCTACATAGTGTACAAGGTACATTTTGTCATGACAGCCCCACTAGAGAGGTTGTCATGGCCTCAGTAAGACAAATGCTTCCTTTCTATCCATTCAGTTGCCAACCACAGCATAGTGAAATATTTTATCATGGTTCCTAATACTGGATTGGTTGTCTTGGTAAATGTGACTAAGAGGGTGAGTGGAAGAGTGATGACCAAGAGGATGGAAGAAGACAGAGCATGAGTATTAATGACAATGGAAAAAAGTGATAGGAGCCAGATGGATGGTAGAGGAGGGAGTAATAGAAGTGAGACAGTGATAACTACATAATGCTTGTTAGTAAGAACATTGGATAGAGAAATAGCTTGAGTGATATGGTCTTAGATGCAGGCATGGCTGTGTGGTAAGAAGTTTGTTTCCTAACCACATAGTTTCAGGTTCAGTCCCACTGCATGACACCTTGGGCAAGTGTCTTTTACAATAGCTTCAGGCTGACCAAAGCCTTGCTAGTGGATTTGGTAGACGGAAACTGAAAAAAGCCTGTTGTGTGTGTATATATATATATATATATGTGTGTGTTTGTGCCCCCCATCACCACTTGACAGCAGGTGTGTTTATGTCCCTGTTCAGCAAAAGAGACTGATAGAATAAGTAGTAAGCTTGAGAAGTAAGTCGTGGGGTTGATTTGCTCATCTAAAACCCTTCAAGGCAGTGCTCCAACATGACCACAGTCAAATGACTGAAACAAGTAAAAGAATAAAAGTATATAACAATCAAGATGGGCTATGGCAATGCATTTAATATGTACAGATGCTATTTAATATTTATAGCACTACAAACAGAAGTTGCAAAGATAAATACTAAACTTAAAAATAAGCATAATGGTCAATATGATTGAAACCCTTCATGGTAGTCCCATCATAGCCTAAGTCTTGTTTATATTTGTGTGTGTTCTACAAAAGTTGCAAGCTATGAGCAGTGTTTTAGTTACTTCTGCTTGCTCCACATATTTGAAGACATTTGAAAAACAAGTAATGGTTAGTGACAAGAAGGGCCTCCGGCTGTAAAGCAAAAGGTCAATAATATAGTCATCTAATTTATGGTAGCATGGAAAAACAGGTAAAAAGAAACATATTTTATGTATCATATTTTTACATGTAGTTTGCACTAAGATACATTCCCTTTGTCTACTGTGACTGCTTTTAGCACTTTCTTACAGTATTGCCTCTTCCTGCTGTCTTGAGCTGCATGGATGCCACCTGATCCATACTTTAGCATGTATACAGCTACCGCAACAAACTGGGTACAGCAGTAACCACTCCAACCATCAGTATTTTATTTTACAACTTGCTGAGAACTTGCATTTTGCTCTCAGTTTTAGTCTTTCTCATGTATCTTCCATGTCCATGATAAAACATTTTCTAGTTCCATCTCCAGTTCACAGATCACACTCTACCATTCTAAGTTCAATGACAGCCAAATCGAATACAGTGGATTTTAATACAAACCATCTCTACTGGAAGTACTATACACTACCATCCTAATGCCTGAAAAATGTCTTTCATATTTTAGTTTTATCCATCAATTCAAACAATACCATGAAGTTAGGGCATTGCTTAATTACTTCAATATAGGTTGGGAATTTATGCACGTTCTTCATTCCGCTTCAATCGGGCTGGCTCCATTGTCCACAACATGCTTCATGATTATTGCTCTGCTATTCTTCCTAAGCTTAATGCCAACCAGGTTGGACATAGTGGATTTTGTTATAAATCACCTCTATTGGGAACACCATACACTACTTTGGGGTTGATAAAATAAGTACTAGTCAAGTACTGGAGTTGATATAATCAATTTGTCCCCTCCCCCCAAATTTAAAGCCTTGTGCCTTGAGTAGGAAAGATTACTATAATGTGGCCAACTGGCACATTATTATTAATGTGACAAAATGTTTAGCATTTCTACTGGTTCTTTACACTGGGTTCAAATTCTGTTGAGTTCAACGTTGACTTTCATCCGTTCAAGGTTGATAAAAGAAGTACCCACTATCCTAATATTACTGGCGTTGTGCCAAAATTTAAAAACATTATTATTATTATTATTATCATTATTATTATTAATAGTCGGATGTAGAGGGTTTATTGGACACAGCGTGAGACAACTTTTGTTATCGCTAGGCCTAACTCATCGTAAAGTCAATACCACCATGACTGATATCCAATCTACAGTGGAGAAGGCTAGCCACTGGATTTGGCTAAAAAGAGACGATGAGCGATGGCTAGAAGTATATTGAGTTCTTCATAACCAGCTGATCTAGCAAGCGGGGCCTCATATCAGTGAGGGGGGGCCGGTGCGCATTGATGCCGTCGAGAGGTAGGCCCCGAAACGGCGCGCATTCTCTCCTGATGACCCCATACACTTGCTAGCTTCCAGTATACGGAGCTTTTAACTGGTAGCACTTGCATGTGCAAGTTGTTTGCAAGACATGATAAGCTGGCAGAATCATTAGCATGCCAGGCAAAATGCTTAGCAGTATTTTGTCTGTCACTACGTTTTGAGTTCAAATGCAAATTCCACTGTGGTTGACTTTGCCTTTTATCCTTTCGGGTTTGATGAAATAAGTACCAGTGGAATGTTGGGGTTGATGTAATCGACTAGCCCCTGCCCACCAAACTTCAGGCTTTGTGCATATAATGGAAAGGATTATTATGAAAGGCTGGCAGAATCATTACCACGCTAAGCGAAGTGCTTAGCAGCTTTTCAATCATCTTTGTTTTGAGTTCAAATTCTGCTGAGGTCAATTTTATTTTCATTTTTTTGAGGTCAATAAAATAAATACCAGTTGTGTACTGGGTTGATGTAATTGACTATCCCCTTCCCCAAATTTCAGGCCTTGTGCTTATAGTAGAAAGGATTAGGAGTGAGGTAGATCCAGCTACTCCCTGTTAACGGACAAATCCAGATTCAAAATATTGGACAAGGAAGGAAGTGAACTAGCAGAATCGAAAAATGCCTAGTGGCATTTGCTCTGCCTCTTTACCTACTGAGTTCAAATCCTGCTGAGGATAATACTGTCTTTTATCTTTTTGGTGGTTGATAAAATACAGTTCCAGTTAACATTGGAATTAATGTAATTGACTAACTCCCTCTCTCTGAAATTGCAAGCCTCATGTTAAAATTTGATACCATTATTTATTTATAACTAGAATAGTTATAGTTACTAGTTTGTATTGCATAATGTGTTATCAACAACTGTGACTTGTGAAAAGGGTTAACACAGCTCAGTAAGCTACATAATTATACATATGGAGTTGTGGCTATTAGATAGGATTGCAAGTATCTTACAACCTGAAAAAGCATAAAGTTTTAATGGTTATATGGTAGCAATTAATACATACTGCTACCTGCAGATGTGAGCTGTGAAAGTATTAGCATATTAATGTTTTGTTATTAGAATATAGAAGTAGATATTAGTTATATGTAGTAGTAGTCATTACACGGTAGTTCCACAAGCTGTGATCTATGAAAATGGTTAACATGTTGTCAACAACAGGATTTACACAACAGTGGACTACAAAAGAGTTAATGCTTTGATAAGCTTTTACAGAATAGTTGTAAATGATAGCAATCATTACACTGTACAGCCAATATCAAGAGTTTTTAATGGTTAAACTTATCAACGATACCCTTTGTCAGTTTAGAAAACTAGTTCTATGAATTTCTTAAATGTCATTTCAACAAATGTCAACTCGCTGTTACCAATATCATCTTCCTATTTTGTAGGTGCTGCAGCGAGCTGTTGATAAAGAATTAAACCTTTACAGTGATCTAAAAGAACAGTCGACGGTGGTAGCCCAAGTGATAATGCTGTCATTAACTAGTCAACCTGTTGACCATGAAGATAATGGTACACGGAAGCATCCTGTTTCATCTGATGTTGGCAAGTTCCTCTTTACATTTACATTATTTTGTGTGTGTGTGTGCTTTATTTACTCTGTTCCATCCCAAAGGCTGTAGACATGTTGGAGCACCAGCATTTAAAATGAAAGTAAATGTCATTGATAGGATTAGAACCTATGTAATGCTACCACAAAGGACTTCCAGTCCCTGGACTTACCCACTCAGCTATAAGAATTTGTAAATTTGTAGCAGATATTTCCACAATAATTGAAACCAGTACCTCCATGTAAGTAGGAGCAGGTGTTAATGACTGTTCTATGGAAATATGGCTTTTTTTCTTTGGTGGTGGTGGTGGGGGGTACCACATTACCAGCTGCCCCTGGTTACTTTTGACATTTCTGTTTGTTGCAAGCGTATAGACTAGGTCTCCAGTTTGAGGATAACTTTCTCCTTGCTGTCTCAGTGGCCCTCCAAAGGAAGAAAAACCAAAGAATTATGAACATTTCCCTTCCTCTTCTCACTAAGCCTTCAAATAAATATAGTTTAAGATACGAGCATGAGAGGAATGACTTTATGAAACTGGGAATGTTTGTACATTGTTGGAGCAAGGTACTCTTCCTAATTCTAAGCATTGGAATGTATTGAAAGTTCAGCTGAAGTAAGCAGAATTATATCATTTGATAAATGGTATAATATATTGGCTATGGTGAGATTTGAACTGATAATCATGTAGTCAGCAATTCAGCACCTTAACTCTTCTCCTCTAGTCACTATACTTCATAAGTGAAAAGGTTAAAAGGAAGAGGAACCAACTACTACTTACTTTGATGTATATAAAAAAAAATTATCCTTTTAACTTTATTATTGGATTTAGTAATTTGACTGTGACCATGCTAGAATCTCTATTTTAGGGTATAGTTGATTACATCAATATCCAGTAATAATTTTTGTTAGCAGTCAATTGGCAGAGTTGTTAGAACATTGGATAGAATGCTTTGTATTTGTTTTGGCTCATTGTTGTTTGAGTTCAAATCTTGCTGAGGTCAACTTTACCTTTCATCCTTGTGTGTGGTGGAAAGAGACAGAAATAATCAGTCAAGTACTGCCCCACCCTCTTCGACCTCTCTCAATTTGTATATGTGAGAAAAATCAACTGTGTTCAGACCCTGGACAGGGATGGAATGCTTAATATGTACTCTGTCATGGACATTACCTCAAAAATTCTGTCAGGAGTGGAGGACTTCAACCCTCATTTTATCATCCTCTGGAAGGTTAAAATCTAAAGTGATCCTGGGGTGGATTTAAACTCAGAATGCAAAGGAACATGTAACCAAGCATAGTATTTTGTCTGACTCTCTACCAATTCTGCTATTATATTTGGGATAATAAAAGCAATACAATATTTATATCTTATAAATGTTATATTTTAAGTAGTACTTGTGATATTTACTACAAGAAACAAAATACATGAAATAGAGGGAAAAGAATAAATCCCAAAAGGTTATTTTTTAAGGTACAGAGTGACTTTTTATAAAAGTTACACTTTAATTGTTCCCTCTCAGAATACAAGAAGTTGTGGTCTGTATAAATGATAGGACAACTGTATTTGGTGTGGCTGTGTGATGCAGTTAAGTAATGCAAGCTGGGTTGAAAATATGTGTTAGAAACGGATATAAGATGTTAACAATCAGCAAGAGCACTGCTAATTAAAGAGCTATGCAGGACGTTGAGCCTTACAGAGAGGACTTGGTTTTATCATGTACTGTAGATGACTTTCTTCTGTTATGAATATAAACTCATATTTATAGCTATAGAAACTGTATCCCAAAGATGAACCTCTTCTTCAGGATCAAATAATTCTTTCAGCATTGATGTGCTGCTGGTTTTACAAAGCTTAGGTAAGATCCATATTGGAGTACCACTCCTATATCTGGAATGGTACTGTTACTACACATAGGCAAATGTCCTTGATAGCAATCAAAAGAAGGTTAAGTGCCAGATCAGCTACGAGTCAGCCACCAATGCAATACAACCTCTAATCCATGGATGCACGATGGGTCTTCTCAAGTCTCAGTCATTTGTCATTACCTCAGTGAGGCCCAACACTTGAATGGTGCCTTTTGTCATTACCAATATAGTAATACAGCAGGAGCTGATTAATACTTTGCACCATTCACATTAGCTATCACAACTAATGAAGGATCCTCCATTAGATTGATTGATCTATACTAGAAATAGCAAGCAAATTTCCTTGAAATCACAACCATCTTCAAAAAAAAAAAAAAAAGGACATGGCTTAACTAAACTAAAAAAATGAAACGGGTTAATTGTGGCTGGAATACCTTTGAATCTACTCTGTCAGTGCTGACCTTGGGCTAAACAACAACTACTCTATTGTTAAGTGGGGCAGGGAAAATGTAGTGTCATGACATTGGTGTAATCACAGTTCCAGTGACAGTAGCTCTCAACATACTCTATAATTATTTTCACACACATACCATTATTGTCACTACACCATGGTGACAATTGCATTATTATAGTGTCCACTTGCCTGTTGTGTCAGCAATTCTGAGGAGCAAGAGGCAACCCTTAAGCTTTAAGTGTGTAGTCCTACTCTTTTCCAGCAGAATCTCACCAACAAACAATAATCAAATGCATCCATATACACCAAGTACATTATATTGGGTTACAGAGTCTCGAAGAGTTATCTGAAATGTGAGATTGGTTCTGTTCTTGGCTAATGGTTTGATAAATCCCATGTCTAGCATGATGAAATGGTAAATAGATAATTGTAAGGTGAGAAGTGAGTAAACAACTGTCTTTAATGGTAGATAGTGTCCAGAGTATTGTGTTGGAAGGGAAAGAAGGGAATGAAAACATGGTTAAAAGTAATGCTATGAAAA